>NC_053024.1:188320801-188620801 GCF_003073215.2 Triticum urartu | reverse complement strand
GTCCTATTTATAGAGGCCTTGGTCCTCTTCCCAAATATCGAGCGGGAAGGGAGCCAGCAATGGCGGGCTAATTTGAAGGGGGACAGCTGGTATCAGCTATCCTGACAAAAGTAGTCTTCGCCTGCGCAAAACTCTGGTGATGACGCCGTCTCGGGCTCCACGATGACCTCCGTCTTGTAGTCCTCATGGTCTTGGTCTCATTGCACCGAAATGGCAACCTTTTCCTGATGCCTCGGTACTCCGCGGTTGCGCTTGCCCCCTTTGCACCAAAGAGGAAAGGAGGACACTGCGCGGGCTGGCACCCACCTGGCGCCCTCGGTCGTCGTGGCTTGCGTCACGGGCACCTCGTGAGTTACCCCGCCTTGATCTCTCCGCCTCGTCGTGAGCTAGCCCGACGAGGTCGTGCCTGAGGAAGCTTCGCGTCGTCTGCCCCACGAGGCCTGGCCCCTCGCGAGGGTCTTGGGTTTGTGTTGGTGAAGATGGGCCGCGCTGGGCCCCCCTTTGAGCCACGCCGCAGGCCGCAGGCAGGCAAGTCTGGGGACCCTCGTTCCCAGAACGCCAACAGTCTCATCATTTAGGGTTTGTCGACACCGAGGCATCCTAAAAGCTAAGGTTTTATCATTTAGGGTTTGGTGACGCCGAGGCACCCTAAAAGCCTAAGCTTTCATCATTTAGGTTCTTATCGACATCCAGGCACCCTAAAAGCCAAGGTTTTATCATTTAGGGTTTGTCGATGCTGAGGCACCCTAAATGCTAAGTTAAGTTTTCATCATTTAGGGTTTATCGATGCCGTGGCATCGTAGGTTGACTGATATATATGGGTATCTTCTAATAATATACCCTATCAAGAAAAGGGAAGGAGAATTCTAAGTTGGGCCTAATCACTTGCCTCTATTGCCACCTATGGCAGTTGCTCACTACTAGGGAAAAGCCTATACACAGAACCTTATCAGCAACGCGCTTTAAAATAAGGCGATGCTGCTAATTAGAAGTAGCGAGCTCAAGAATAACTCGCTACTGAAATAAATATAGCAGTAGCGCGCCCGCTCAAAGACGCGCTACTGCTATAATTCCCACGAGGCCGCCGCAAGGCTAGGTATAGCGGCAATGCGTTATAACAACGGGCGCTACAGCTACGTAGCATAGTAGCAGTGCATTTCGCCAATAAGCGCTACTGCTAAGTTTACTACAGAAATTTAGTCCCACCTTGCTCCGTGAAGAGAGTTTCTACCACCTTAAATATGTTACTTCTCAAACTTTGACAAGCACTTGGTCTTCATTGAACTCCATGTGTAGAATTTGTGGCTGCAATATGAGTCTTCACCTGTTCCTAAACCGGTGAGGACTCATATTGACAAATCAGATTGTACACAAAAAGATCGTGGATGATCAATGTATTTTTGATACATTGAACTAAGTTTGTTCTTACATGATGACACATAGCAGTAGCGCTTCTTTGTGAAAGGCGCTGCTGCTAGGTAGTTTAGCAGTAGCGTCTTTCTCTGTAGAGCGCTACGGCTAAGCCATTCCATCTCCCACCTCCATCTCCTCTATCCGATCCACTCACAGTCACACACTCACTGGATCCCCTCTCAATCCCCCGCGCCGGTCCTCCCCCGTCGCCCCTCCTCCCTCTGTGCCGCCGTCACCTCCTCCTCCTTGCTGGACTCGGTGCCGGCCTCCTCGTCCGTCCTCCCTCTCCACTCGCCGCTGGCCGGCCCCTCCTCGCTCCGCCTTCCTCCTCCGTCCTCCCTCCACTGGCCGACGGTCGGCCCCTCCTCGCTCCGCCTTCCTCCTCCATCCTACTCTCTTCTCCTCCTCGAGTCGCCCCTCCTTCTCCCTCCTGCCTGCTACATTTTTATTTAGTAGGCTAGTTCATATCCAACATTTTGATTTAGTTGATATGATTTAGTTGATTTAGTAGGCTAGTTGATTTAGAACATTATGATTTAGTTGATTTAGTAGGCTAGTTGATTTAGTTGATTAAGAACATTTTGATTTAGTTGATTTAGTAGGCTAGTTGATTTAGTTGATTTAGTTGATTTAGTAGGCTAGTTCATTTAGTTGATTTAGTATGCACCATTTTATTGTTATTTTTTCTGTACATGGATAGGTACGTAGTTGCTTTTGTTTTTTTAATAAGTTACCTTTTGGCAAAATGTAGGTGGTACCTTGTCATCTAATATGTTACTAGATCTTAGGATTATAATTGTCCATCAAATTGCTTCTCGCGGATGAACCAAAAATGGCGCCACCACCACCACCACTATGTCGACTGTGCAAGTCAAGGTGTGCCAGCAGCCTTGCCACTGGCAAGCTGTTCGGCATCTACTTCCAGCCGAGTTTTCGTCATGCGGCGGTAAGAAATTAGATCAAATGTAATAAATATTTTATTTTTAGTGTTGGCATTACTGCATTGTGTCATTTTGCTTATTTTACACAGATCGTCCCATGCAATGTGAGGTTGAAATTCAACAAGCTGATAGGAGACACAGTGACATTTGAGGCTCCTGGGGGCCGTACACTATGGAGGTCGAGAAAGGACGCAATATGTCACAGATTGGAGGAGATGGATGGGCCCGTTTCATCGCTCACATGCGTCTTACTGGTGGTGAGTTGATCAGCTTCTCCTTCAGAGCAGAAAGACCCAAGCTGGCTGTCATTTATCTCAACCTGGTGGAAGATGATGAAGATGACGAAGATGAAGATAATGAGGACCCACTCGATGAAGATGATGAGGACCCACTTCATGAAGCCATCGTAGCTCAAAGAACAAGGCTGAGCCTGGAGGAGGTGTCCAACCTGTGGGACATAATTCCGCCACGTGCTGACTTTGTCGGGGTGCCATTCGTGACCCGCCTGACAAATACCATGGTTGATCGACATGATATGGTATGTTATACTTACAAATGCAAATTATCCGATGAAATACTTAGTGTACAGTCCAATGATATGGTATGTTGTGTGGAATCTAGTCGATGATATGTTTTAGTGTAGAGTTCGATCACATGCTTATTAGTGTAGAATCTAAGGAAACTATTAATAGTGTAGATAATCCATATGTACTTATTTGCGAGGCTATTTATTAATTGAAATGTTTTCTTATTCAAAAATTGGCAAAGAGCATATGTGTGAGTTATCGTATCGAGCCTGATGAAGAAGGCTCAGCTGGACTACGCCTTACTGCAAGGGGCTCTGTCACAACCTATACTCACCGCGTGGACACAGACGGTCGCACACACTTAAACTCGATTGGGTGGAAGAAATTCCTCGATGGCAAGAATCTTCGTGTTGGACAGGCCATCCTAATTACTATCAGGAACACCAACCGCCCAGGATTGAGGATGATGATTGTCTTCGATATCATCTAGAACTACATATGTGTGTGTGGCTATATCATCTAGAACTACATATGATGATCGTCGTCGATATCATCTAGAACTACATATGATGATCGCTGTTGATATGACTTTGTACTACTTGAGGATGCATGTTGACTATGCATGAAATTGTTATCTAGTACTCCCTTCGTTCCAAATTACTCGTCGTGGTTCGAACTAAAACCACGACGAGTAATTTGCAACGAAGGGAGTACTACCCAGTAATGGTTTATGAATTTGATATCTACTAGCAGTACCTAGTATCTAGTATCTGAAAGGGAAACTAAAAGGGAAAGGGGTACGGGGTGAAAATGATGAAAGGTATAGCAGTAGCGAGGGACTGCGAAATCGCTACAGCTAAGTAATAGTAGCGCGTTCATAAAAAGCGCTGCTGATATCGTCAATAGTAGTAGCGCTGGTACAGACCGCACTACTACTATAAGTTAGCTGTAGCACCTTATTAGTAGCGCGGCCACCCGCGCTGCTGCTAGGCTCAAAACCCGCGCTACTACTAGGGGTTTCCCTAGTAGTGTCTTTTTTGTCTGTCCACACATGAATTCATCATATGTGTTTAATGTAGCAAGAATAAAGGGGCAGCTGATCCTACTTAATTTAAGTACTAAGATACCCCGGCCCATGCATTAGTCGCAAGTACCCCATATGTCCTATTTTTAGCAAAGTCATGCTAAAATTCATGGAAAATTTCAGCATGACCTTTACTGAAAATAGGACATATGGAGTACCCGAACTTGCCGAAACGGAAGTTAATCGACATTCCGGCAAACTCAAGGGCCTCTCGGGGTACAGCAGCAGCATCACAAGTTGACAAAATTCCGAAGTAGTACAGGAGCAGCATCACAAGTAGTACCAATGAACATATAGTCCAGCAACTTGAAAAAGCTGAAGTTCTCAGCATGAAGTAAACAGGAGTATCCAGAATAGTTATTTGCTTGTTCTCAAGTTTGACATATATGATAGTGATAGATGTAAGGAGCGGAACAATGCCAAAGCCACAACCTCAAATCAGGAACAAATAAAAACACAAGCTACAAATTGATGTGATCTAAATATACTTTTCCCTTACAACAAAATAGCACTATGATTTACAATGTAATACTCCAAGCTGAGTTGAATATTTTCAAAGGTAAGACTATTTAGTTCATGAAACAAAACATAAAATTTTGTTTCCTCTTGTTGAGTAAAGTAGGAATTTAGTGTCTCGTTCTTCTCTTCTCTTCTCTTCAGTAAATTAAATTTAAGAGTAGTTCTTGGAGTAGGACTTGTTGTTGCTTCTATTTTTTAAACAATGGCATTGCATGCAGTACTTAGTTGAAAAATTAGAATTGCATGTAGTACAAGAAACTGTAAGCATAATTATCAGGAGTAATAATCAGTTTTTTTAATGAATAACAATGGCATTTGATTTCTGCTGGTTTATTGAGAAACAATAGATCCCCAAGTCAAAAAACCAGAATCCTGGAACACTTCAGGAGCATTTGAATTTCAAATTCTGCTGGTTTCTGTTGGTTTATATTTAAATAAACAGCGCAACTTCAGTAACATGGAACTAAGAGCGGAATAGTTATTTGGGGTACTAGCTAGCCAGGCACCACCAATTATCAAACTTAGTTGTTAGCTGAATATTTCAGAGTAGACTTAGGTATAGATGTCACCCATACTAGCTTGGTTGGAACAGTCAATGCAATCTTCTAGGACAGTAATAAGGCATGCATTTACAAGTTTAAGAAAAGTCTATAGATCTTGCTTCAGTTAATTTGCAAGGAAGCCTATAAATCTTGCTCGAATGCAGTAGCAAACTGAAGAGGAAAAACTGAAGATTATTGTGAATAACAATGTACAGTAGCAAAATCAAACTGAATCCAGTAACCATATGAATTTATAGTAGATTTTCTACTCCAAGTTCAAGCCCAAACATCTGAATTACTTTAGAGAAGACTGTACATTTCTGAACTTGTGTCAATTGTTGAACATGTTTCAATTGGAAACCTCGACGATGCACCAGGTGGAAACCTCGACGACGCAGTCCACCGCACCGAGGACGCATTGTCGGCCAGCGGGAGGAAGAAGAAATGATTTTCAGGGTGGAAGAGGAGAGCAGTAGGGGGGAGAGGGGAAGCTCACCGGGTGGCACAAGGAGGCCGGCGACAGCTTAGTAGCAGCAGAGGGTGGCGGTGCCCGAGGGGGAAGACGAGGGTGATGTAGCGGAGACGAGCTCGAGGCCGGGGTCGGGGAGGACGAAGCGGAGCTCATGGACTTGCTGCTGAGGTGCGGGGACGCCGATGGCTGCGGCTAACACGGCGGCGAGGCTCGGGATCTGGCGGAGAAGGCGAGCGGGTGACAGGGTGAGAGCGCGAGCACGGTGGCGCGGCTATGGCGTCGGGCCGGGGACGACGACCGGGCGGCGGAAGGAGGGGGCGCGCGTGAGGGTGTGGCGAGGGGGGTCGAAGTGGATCTGGCGAGGGAGGGACGAAGGGATCGGGCGAATTAGCTAGGTGGAAAATTACTAATGGCGCACCCCCTGGCGGTCCGCCATTAGAATGTTTTTTTGACAGCAATGGCGAGCGGTGCGCCATAAGTAATCTTTTTTTAGATAGCAATGGCGCACCACCCAGAGGTGCGCCATAAATAACTTTTTTTTGCATAGCAATGGCGCACCAGCCAGCGGTGCGCCATAAGTAATTTATTATTATTATTATTATTATTATTATTATCATTTGTTGCATCTAATAATTTTTTAGAAAATGCATATGAATAAGAAACAATAATAAATTTTTTATAAAAACAGTAATAATTTTTTTTTAAAATATCATCAAATTTGTTATTTGAAAATATAATCAAATTTGTTTTTTTGGATTTTTAGTTGCATTCATTTGTGACGGTGGAGCGGGGCAGGGTGCGGTGGGTCGTCGGTGGCGGTGGAGCGGGGGGTCCTCGGCGGCGGTGGAGCGGGGGAGGGTGCGGTGGGTCGTCGGCGGCACTGGGGAGGGCGGTGGGTCGTCGGAGGCGGTGGAGCGGGGGAGGGTGCGGGGGGTCGGCGGCGGCGGTGGAGCGGGGGAGGGTGCAGGGGGTGCTCGGCGGTGAGGGGGATCTGGCGAGGGGGGATAGCGATCGAGATGGAGGGGGATCGAGATCGAGTGTCCTCATGAATATTCAATCAAGAAATTTAAAAATATTAATGAGTTCAAAAAGTGCCCATGAAATACAATCGAGAAATGAAGGCTACAATTTAAATACAATCGATCTTAGCTAGCTATTTGTTCACAATCTTCTTGTCCTTCTTTTCCGCAAATGGAGTTCTTCTGTGGAACAGACGTCCTTTAGGTAGGCTAGTCGCCGTACTTGTCGAAGTCTTGCTCATTGGCGACTCCACCCATTTTGATGACCTTCCTTTTGACTCTCCTCACGACAACACGACTGGGCTTTGACAGGTCGGTAATGAAGAAGCATTGGTCCACTTGGGAAGCCAGTACTCATGGCTCATTTTTCGCGGTGACGCTTGCGCCCGCGGTCTTGGGTTTGGCTTCGGGTATAACCATGGTGGTGAAATACCGGTCTTCTTTTAGGACGCTCTTGGCCCATCTGACACGGAACATTGGGACCTTCTCTCCAGCGTAGCTCAGCTCCCAGATCTCCTCGATCCTTCCGTATTATCTGTCCTTGTCATTAACGGTGTAGGATTCCATCGTTACCCCAGAGTTCTGATAACCATCGCTCTTCATGTCCTTGTCCTCGGTGTAGAATGTGTAGCCGTTGATATCGTACGCCTCATAGGTCATCACGTTGTGCTCGGCGCCCTGTGACAAGGCGAATATGAGTTGTTCTTCCGCGGAAGAATCCTCATGTAAAGGGTACGACAGAAGCTTCTGCTTGAACCAACGCGTGAAACATGAGTTGTGCTCTTTGTTTATATCTCCGTCCTTCCTCTATTGGCCTCGGTCATTGTACATCTTGTTAATAAAGGTTTTGTGCTCTACCACCCAAGGATCGACCACGTCTATGTGTTGTAGCATGACTAGGTTTGCTCTTTCAAAGTCGGTGAGTTGACCCTCGAAGTCGACATGCATTTCGCGGCGACCCTCGTGGTGACCCCATCCAGCGAGCTTGTCGAGGTGCCTGTTGACGGGCAGACCAACGGGGTTCTCGATGCCTAGATAATTCGTGCAGTAGGAGATGCACTCTTCGGTCATAAAGCCCCTGGCTATGCTTCCCTCTGGACGTGACATGCTGCGAACGTATCCTTTGATGACACCATTCATCCTTTCGAACGACATCATGCTGTGCAGGAACGTCGGCCCGAGTTGGATGATATCCTCCACGATATGGACTAGCAGATGCACCATAACGTCGAAGAATGCGGGCGGGAAGTACATCTCATCCTCGCATAGTATCACCACGATCTCTTCCTGTAGCCTTCTGAGTTGCCTCACGCCAACCGACTTCCGAGAGATGACGTCGAAAAAGTTGCATAGGCCAAATAGCGTTTCACAGACGTGCGCGTCCATGATCCCACGGATTGCAACTGGAAGTATCTGCGTCATCAGCACGTGACATTCGTGAGACTTTATCCCATTGAACTTCTGCTTCGCTGGGTCTAGGTATCTACTTATCTTCCCCGCGTAACCGTAAGGAAGTTTTACTCCTACGAGGCAGGTGAAAAACAGCTCGATCTCCTCCTGACTTAGAGTGAAGCATGCGGGAGGGTAGTCATTTCCGGTCTTCTTGGCCTTTTTGCCTTTGCGACGACTTTCTGTGTCCTGCTTCGCGTCATCATCATCATTAGCGTGAAGCTCCTCCCTGACGCCCATTGATTTCAAGTCTGCCCTTGCTTTCGGCCCATCTTTGGTCCTCTCTGGCATGTTGAGCAGGGTACCAAGCAGACTCTCGCACACGTTCTTTGTGATATGCATGACATCAAGGCTGTGAGGCACACGGTGGATCTTCCAGTATGGAAAGTCCCAGAAAACAGACCTCATTTTCCATACCTTTAGCAGCGGCTCTGGCACCTTTCGCTTCTTTCCAGGCTCTGGCGCCTTTTGCTTCTTTCCCGGCAGTGGGCAATCTTTCCAATTTTTCAACAACTCGTCTATTTCCTCGCCGCTCCTCGTACGCGAGCGTCTTCGGGGTTCGGTTTCACCATCGAACAGATCCTTGCATTTTCTCCATGGGTCATCATCGCAAAGCCACCTTCGATGTCCCATTAACACGGTTTTAGAAGACCCGGGATCTCTATCTAGCTGGCGATATGTTGTGTCTCCATTGGCAACTATCGCATTTTCAAATACCGGTACCTGCAAACACAAACATATATGCAACACCACAAACATATGCAACACCACAAACATACATAGATCTAGCTAGGCCATAAAAAGTGCATGTGCACATTGTTGGAGGGAGAAAAAAAGTAGATCTACAACGTAAAGATAGCTTTCCCCTTACTTACCTATCAAAAAAGTAATTTAACCACTTAATTTGGATGAATCTATGGTGCAAATGAGGTGAGGAGGACGAGGCAGCCGACACAAGCTTGGAGAAGGAGGTGGAGAGAATGAAGTGGGGAAAGTGAGTGTGGAGGTGTGGCTGTCCAAAATATCTAGCTGGTCCCAGGTTACTAATGGCGCACCACCCACATATGCGCCATTAGTAACCTTGGTTACTAATGGCGCACCAGCTTGAGGTGTGCCATTAGTAGTTTTGCAATATAAATTTTGATCTCGGGATGAGAATAATATTCTGATCACAACCTGACCTGCCCCGACAGTAGTACGTTGAACTTCCCCGAGTGCTAGGTTGACTTTCCGCCAACATTGCCCACATGGGGCTTGCCATATACCGTTGGAAAGCTATGGAAATGAGTATCATGACCCAACTTAAATTTTTGGCAAAATGTAAGCTGTTTAAGAGCAGTTTTGAAAATCATATTTTCTTCATACAAAAAATGTGAATCATATTTTCGATCGCGTTTCCAAACCGTTTATCGGAATGAGGCAAATAATATGGCGTTGGAAAGCTGCTGAAAAACCGCTCCTTCCATATGTTGAAAGTTTTCTCTAATTCCCTATGGTTAAAGAGTAATTTGGAAAATCGTAAAATTTCGCAAACCGAACAGCCGAGTTCGTATTTTTGATGCCATTTCTAAATGGCTAATCCAATTGAGGCAAATGATATGGGGTTGGAAAGCTTATGAAAATGCGCTATTTTCCATGTTAAAAGTTTTTTCTAATTTTCAACGGTTTAAAAGTAATTTAGAAAACGGTACAAGTTCCACCGAGTTCGTATTTTCAAGATAATTTTTCAACTGTAGGTCGGAATGCAGCAAATGATATGGTGTTGGAAAGCTTGAGGAAATGCGAAACTTTTTGTTATATATTATTTCTCCCAATTCCTTATGGTTTTAAGTCAATTTAAAAATGGTGGAAAACATATTTTTGCCGTAATTTGTGCGAACTTTATCGGAATGATGCGAATAATATACCGTTGAAAAGCTACGGAAAATGTGAAACTTTTTCATGTTGATGGTTTTCTCTGATTCCTAGCCGTTTTCAAGTAATTTCGAAAACGGCGATATCATTCGTTCTGCCTTTTTCGCGAAACAGATTGTCGAAAATGCACCGCGTGAAGAACTTGAACTTCTCGGCGTGCGCACCTGAACTTCACTCTGTTTTTCACGTATTTTTTTTGCTTGCAGCTCTCCATCCACTGCTCATAGCTCTTCATCCACTCACCAAAATTGAGCAAGTGATATGCCGATGGAAAGCTGCTGTAAACACGCAACTTTTCCGTCTTGATCATTTTTTTCATACTCACGACGGTTTAAAACATTTTCATCCGAAATTCATTTAGCGTAGTGGTTGAACTTCCTTCTGTTTTCACGTTGAACTTCTGTTGCATATTTTTGTTTGTAATTTTTCACCCATTCGTTGGCGTTACACAAATGATATTCCTTTTGTACAAACCTCTCTCACAATAATTTTTTGAACAAACTTCAATGGCGAGATCATGATTTCAGCGTTCATCGCGAATGGAAATGCACTGCATGAAGTAGTTGAACTTCTGTGGCATGTCTGTTTGAACTTCACTTTGTTTTTTACATGTAATTGAAGGTCGGACGTCACGCACTAGAGTTCTCGAACTTCACTCGGAGAAGCACGTGAACTTCTTGCAACAAACGTTTTAGGCTTTTAGTTTTACATTCTTTTATTCTCACCTGAAACGCATTCCGTGTAGTAGTTGAACTTCCCGTTGTTTTTCCCTTGAACTTTTGTCACTCGCTCGTTATCGGATTTTGCTATTTGGGGCGTGATGAACTTGCGTTTTTTGCAATTTTACCGCCTGAGTTGTTCCACCTGAACTTCCTCCAGTGCTAGGTTGAATTTCCGCTAACATTTCCCAAATGGGGCTTGCGATATATCGTTGGAAAGCTATGGACATGAGTATCATGACCCAAGTTAAATTTTTGGCAAAATGTAAGCGGTTTAGAGCAGTTTTGAAAAACGTTTTTTATTCACAAAAAAACGTGAATAGTATTTTCGATCGCATTTCTAAACTGTTTATCGGAATGAGGTAAATAATAAGGTGCTGGAAAGCTACTGCAAAACCGCTCCTTCCACATGTTGGTAGTTTTCTCCAATTCCCTATGATTAAAGAGTAATTTGGAAAATCATAAAATTTTGTAAACCGAATAGGCGTGTTCGTATTTTTGATGTCATTTCTAAATGGCTAATCCAATTGAGTCAAATGATATGGCGTTGGAAAGCTTATGAAAATGCGCTACTTTTCCATGTTGAATGTCTTTTCTAATTTTGAACGGTTTAAGAGTAATTTAGAAAATGGTACAAGTTTCATAAAAACGTATTTTGCCATAATTTCGACAAACTATATCGGAATGTGGCAAATAATATACCATTGAAAAGCTATGGAAAATGCGAAACTTTTTCATGTTGATGGTTTTCTCTGATTCCTAGCCGTTTTCAAGTAATTTCGAAAATGGCGAGATCATTCATTCTGCTTTTATCGCGAAACAGATTCTTCGAAAATGCACCGAGTGAAGAACTTGAACTTCTCGGCATGTCTACTTGAATTTCACTCGTTATTATTTAGGAACGAGTAAAACCTGAAGTTTTTCATATACATTGAACTATTCTATTTTCAAAAATTGAACCGGTCTGTTGTTTAAAATGGAACTTCTAGAATTTTTCTATTTAGAAACGGTGAAAATCCCTTTTTATAAATTTTGAACCGCTCTATTTTTAAAATTTGAACTTCTTGTTTTTTAGTTTTGAACTTCTTTTTTTCATTATTTAATAAGAAGGAAACTCTGAATTTCCTATAAACATCAAACTCCTCCTTTTTTTAAATTTTGTTTTTGCGTTCGAGAACAAAGATAACATTCTTTTTCTTGTTAATGTTTTGAAGTGATTTTCTAGACTTAAATTTTGTTTGTGCTCTTTTAAATTTGTTTATCACTTCGAGTTCTAAAAAATCGCAAATCTCCCATGTTTTTCCTTGCATGTTTAAATTATTTGATCTTGCTGAAATACACATAACACACTTGTCCTTCTTGAACACAACATCTTGACCTTCACAAATAAAAAATTGAGCATAGTAGTACAAGACAAACAGTGCATTCTCTGTATCCATTTTTTGAGATGGCAACATGGGTGCAGGGGCTCGTCGGCGTGTTGTGCAGCGAGCATCGGTCGGTGGTAGTAGCAGAAGGCGGTCATCTGCTTTTTAGATCGATGCTATTGAGTTGGTTTTGAAGAGGAGCAGCAACGTTTTTCATTCTTCACATTATATTTTTCATTCTTCTTTACTCGAAAACATATTTGAATGTTGCACCATTCTCATGTAGAGTACTATGGGGGGTAGGGAGATGAGCAAGAGAAACATTTTTCATCTCAAAATAATGATCTTGTCATGCATGATCGACTGAACCTCTCCAACTCCAGAATTTGAACTTCAAAAACACAAAATAGAAAATAGCAAACACAAAATTTGAACCTCTCCATGACGTTTTCTGAACGTCAACCTCACCATCACACAAATGCATACATGCTCCTTCTCTCTGTTATATTTTTGAACTTTATGGGTACAAATCTACAAAAAACAACATCTTTTGTCAGAACATGAAAATAGCATAACAAAGCTGCACCATGCTGCGACGTCGAACTGAAGCGATTGTTTGGGTCGAACTTCCCTATGTGATACGCCGGTGCAAAATTGAATCAATGTTAATTTTGTTTGTTGCTGATTCTGAGCATCAGATTCCACCGAGAGGAGGCGCTGAATCGAAGCACCATCAGTAAAGAAGCAAAGCAAAATCAGGCAAAATCCGTGCCCATCAGCAATGAAGTATACATACAGTACACAAAATTAAGTTGGACTGAAGAAAGATCGCCACACAACGACAGTGGCAGGAAATCCTCAGATAGTAACTGCTGTTACATAACCCTGCCCACCAATTCATGTAACCACTGGCATAAATCTTCGGAGCTGAAATTTATTCGGTTGTATCATAATTACAGGATGGGGAAACCAGAGGACGGTTTAAGCATTTACCGATTGACATAAAAAGGCATGCCAGACAGTCCAGATGGAAACACATGAAGTCGATTCACAACTGGGCAAGCGGTTCATCACACAATCACAAACTGTTGCAGGATTATCAGGCAAGGGTGTCGTAGTCCCTGTCACGCTCCTCCGAGCCGAGCGCGACGAGCACGTAGACCGCGTAGATGATGCCGGGGATGTAGCCGAGGATGGTGAGCAGCAGGCAGATGCAGAACTCCATCTGTCCAAGACAGAAGAAAGACCAATAATGTTGTTAGTATGCTATCGGGATCCAGATAAAGCAATAGAACTGAGCTGATCCTTCTGTCACCACAACAACTCGCTCTTCGGACGAGGAACAGACTGCAGTGCTTAGACAACGCTGGCTATGCACAGGGCCTAACTTGGATAAATAAACAATGGGGTCGAATATGACCAGTTGAAGAGCAATACAATGGTTGGTAATCCCAGGCTCCCAGCAGATGGTGTGGTTTAGCTTTCTATATAAAGCGGGACTGAGAGGAGAGGCCTCCTCTGTTTTCTCTAATGAAATCCAGACATTATCCACATGCGCCCTCCATATTATCCTCCTCTCTATGCAGAACACATCAGACGACGACTCAACCCACAAATGGTATGAATGGCTTCTTCTCTGAACGCAGCTACTCAACAAACGTGTAAAAAAAGGCTTCAACCAGCTCTCATTGGCATGGCAGCAACCAGCAGGGGCTGCATAATTCCATAGCCAGAACAAATGAGGAGCTCTCATTGACGTCGAACTAAAGCGATTGTTTGGGTCAAACTTCTCTATGTGATACGCGGTGCAGAATTGAACGAGCAGAATGCGACACAATTAAATCATCCAATACGGCAGGAGGAAGCAACAGGAGGGAGGAAGGTCAGCTTCAGTAGGAGGAGGAAGGTCACCTGCAGCAAGATGGGGGAGGGGTGGTGGTCGTCCCGGCAGGTGGTGCCAGAAGCGGGGCACGTCAGTTGAACCACCCGAGGTGGCGGCGGCAAACTTCTACATGGCTGCGGCGGATCTCAGCGCGAGGGCTCTGCCTCGTCCGGTTCCCGGCCAGATTCGGGGCGAACGGTGCTCGGGGGACTTCGGTGGCGAGCTCCTACTGCGTGGCTGCTGTCCATGATGACCATGGCATGTACCTCCGAAGAACAGAGAGAGAGGGTGTGAGCGAGAAGGAGAAGAAGAGAGGAAGGGAAGGTGCACGGGAGACCCTCCGGTGGCTGCCGATGGAGGAGCACGAGGGGCTTGGCATCCCCTTGTGCGGGAATGGAGGCGGACTAGGGAGGAGCAGAGGTAGGCGGCGCGGTGGCCGGATCCAAGACCGGTGGCGGCACGGCGGCCTGATCCGGGGGTCGTTGGCGGCGCGGCTGCCGAATCTTGAGGCATGGCGCGGGGGAGGGGCAGATCCATGGTGGGGCGGCGAGCTCATCGCAGGAGGAATCGGGGGCCGAACTGCGGGAGGTGCGGGACTGGGTCGTTTTCTGGGGTAAGCATTTTCTGGAATCTCGGGAACATGTGATCGGGTCTTATAGGGCGCTTCGTGATCCAAATAGTTATTCTGATCCCAGGATCAGAATAGTGCCACTCTATATATATGTAGTAGTGGCGCACTGTGTGGCAGGTGCGCCATTACTAGTTAAACTTGTAATGGCGCGCTGTGCCCTGGTGCGCCATTAGTATTTTTGGAAAAAAAATTGTTACTAGTGGCGCACCATATGTCTGGTGCGCCATTAGTGTCTATCACACTAGTGGCGCACCAACTCATGGTGCACCACTGCTATATAGTAGTGGTGCACCACATGTCTGGTGCGCCATTAGTGGCCATATCATCTATAGCCCTTTTCCTAGTAGTGACCCCTACTGCCACAGATCGGAAGATTAGGCGAAGGATCCTTTCAGCCAAACGGTGCTAGCAAGCTTGCTCACTTTGGCGCCGCCGCACTTGGCCTGCTCCCCATCTACCACTTGCGGCTTCACATCGAAGGTCTTGAGCCACAAGCCAAAGTGCGGAGGAGTTCGGAGGAGGGCTTCGCACATGACGATAAACGCCGAGATAAGAAGAATAGAGTCCGGGGCCAAATTGTGAAAGTCTAGCCCGTAATAGAACATGAGCCCTCGGACGAAAGGGTTAATGCAAACCCCAACCCATGGAGGAAGTGGGACATGAACACGAGCCTCTCGCCGGATCTGGGGGTGGGAATAACCTGCCCATCAGCAGGAAGCCGATGATGGATTTCAGCGGTCAGGTACCTCGCCGCCCGAAGCTTTGCAATGTCTTCCTCCGTAATGGTAGAAGCTACCCATCGGCCTTGACGGCTGGATCCAGACATGATTGGGGCTGGTGGCGACTAAAACCCGGGTGTTGGAACTCAGGGTAGCAGGGGTTGAGGAAGAGGCAAGCGTGGAAGAAAAAGACGGGTCTAAACCCCTATATAAAGGCTGCAAATATCAAACATCTCCCCTTGGACCTCAAAAACTTGCTTGTTTCCAAGGAGTTGTCCCCCAACGATGGTTCGGTTACCCACGTCCGGGTTGACAGGAATCCCATAAAAAGGGAGGCACAATCTCCGCTTGGATAAGACATGCCAATAAAACTGCATCTTGAGACATGGGACGACGGGCCAGCCAAAGCGGTTCGAAAATAATGGCCGAGCAGGCGTGATGTCATATTACCAAAAAGATGTCAGCAGATTGAACTTGTGGAATATTATATCCTCTGCAGCTGTGTATACAAGTCCGGATACAATCATTACATCTGAAGACTATCTTGGAGTTCGGATAGAAGGGAACCCGCCTTGCAATGCCGATGACAATTCGCGCGCCGGACTCCTCGTCATTGAAGCCAGGTTCGGGGGCTACTGAGGGAGTCCTGGACTAAGGGGTCGTCGGGCGTTCGGCATGTTATCCATGGGCCGGACTGATGGGATGTTAATACATGAAGGCCGAAGACTGTACCCGTGTTCGGATTAGACTCTCTTGGTGTGGAAGGCAAGCTTGACGACCGAAGATGAAGATTCCTTCTTATGTAACTGACTCTATGTAAACCCTAGATCCCCATGGTGTCTATATAAACCGGAGGGGTTAGTCCGGAAGGACACATATTCATTACCATAGCCATACAAGCTAGACCTCTAGGGTTTAGCAATTATGATCTCGTGGTAGATCAACTCTTTTAATACTCATATTCATCAAGATCAATCAAGCAGGACGTAGGGTATTACCTCCATAGAGAGGGCCCGAACCTGGGTAAACATCGTGTCCCCTGTCTCCTGTTACCATCGACCCTAGACGCACAGTTCGGGACCCCCTACCCGAGATCCACCATTTTTGACACCGACAGGCGGTCCCATAACCCCAACCGTGTATGGAACGAAAAATCAAGGAACATAACACCGGTATGACGGAAACTAAGGCGGCAAGAGTGGAACAAAACACCGAGCAAAAGGCCGAGCCTTCCACCCTTTGCCAAGTATATAGATGCATTAAATTAAATAAGAGATATAGCACTACAAAAAAAAGACACATCCGTGACATTTTGGGCCGAACAAATTTTTTTCTGTCATACATATGTCACTTCTATGACGATAATTGTGACAAAACCCGGTATCATCATAGATGTGGTGGGCTCCTACTTCTATGACAAAAAATCATGACAGAAAATGGGCTTTTCGTCCTGGGCGGGCCGGAGACGCAGTTGCATGACATTCTTTGGGCCGTCCATGACGGAAAAAACATGGTAGAAGCGAGGGGGGATTTCGGGGAGTTCTCGGTTACGGTGGGAGGTCGGGGGCTGAGCGATGCGTGTTTCTCTCGTACACGTACGCGCGTGTGTGCGAGGCGTTGGCTCTAACTGAACCCGAGTGAGGCATTGGGCTCTAACTGAACCCGAGCGATTGCACTGCAGGCTACGCGTTACTAAACCCGAGTGATCGATCGATGGCTGTTAACTGAACCTGATCGAGCGATTCCTTCGCTACTGCTGCTAACTAAAGCCGATCGATGCTGCCTCTGGGATGAACAGTGAGCATTGTGGGGGGGGGGTTGGATGAATAGTGAGCGGTGGCGTTACCTCTGGATGAACAGGACCCCGTGGTGTGGTGGAGGGCTAGATGAACAGTGGACGGTGGAGGGGTGCTGGTGGAGGGGTGGTTGAACAGGACCCCGTGGTGTGGAGGGCTGGATGAACAGTAGACGGTGGAGGGGTGCCCGTGGAGGGGTGGTTGAACAGTAGCCGGTGGAATAGCTCGCGGTGGAGGCTGGAGGAGGTCGATGGTGGAGATGAACAGTATCCCGTGGAGTCCCATTTTGCGGTACGCCACACCCCTCCCGATGAATAGGACCCCCGTTTGGACCATAGCGCTCCAACACAAGTCCGTTTCGTCCGTTTTGTGGTACGCCACACCCCTCCCGATGAACAGGACCCCCGTTTCGACCGTAGGAGGTCCGTTTCGTCCATTTTGCGGTATGCCACATCCCTCTCAATCAACAGGGCCCCCATTTCGACCGTAGGAGGTCCGTTTCCTCTGTTTTGCGGTACGCCAGACCCCTCCCGATCAATAGGACCCCATTCAGGCCTCGTTTCCATCGCCTGTTCCGTCCAAGCCCTCCCGATGAACACGACCACACATTCCGTTCTGACCCAGCCGATTGGCTCCCACGCGTTCCGTTGCCTCCTGATGAACACGACGCATTCCGTTATCTCCCCATGAACACGACGCATTCCGTTGCCTCCCCATGAACACGACGATGACGATGTTTCTCCGTTCCGACCCAGCCATGTACACGAGCCCTGGCCGTACGTATGTGCGAGTAGGCGTTCGAGACCCTCCCCGTATGTACACATACGTGGTCGTATTTTCTTTCTTGCACCCTGGCCGCTGTACGTACGTGTATATGCTACGTGCGTGCCTCTACTACGACACATGCACGCCTCTACTACGACACGTGTGCGCCTCAACATCGACCAGTATGTACGTACACGTTCACGACCAGAATGACAACGCTACATACGCTTCGACCAGGTGGGTCCCGACAGTCAGGCACTTCCTTGCGTGCGAAGATGTAGCTGGTGGCTCCCAGCAGTTAGGGGGGCGAATCATTTTGTTTTTGTTTTTTTCCCGAACGCACTTCCTTGCGTGCGAAGGTGTAGCTGGTGGGTCCTAGCAGTTAGGGGGAAATGTTTTTTTCCAGAAATACGGTGGCCCGTCCGATGGGTCCCCGCTGTCAGGAGGGGGAATAATTATTTTGCACGTAATAATAAGGCACTTCCTTGCTGCGGCCGTGGACCTAGCTGTCAGCCTCTCCACATAAAGTCCATGTCCGATGGAAGATGTTCCTTGACCACGTTGACCACGCCACGCCGAGAGCACCAGGGTGGTGGACGACGGCGAGGCCTAGGAAGGTGACGACGCGGAGCCAGGGAAGACGCGGCAGTGGATGCCCAAGCGTAGAGGAGTACGATGGTTCACTGGTTCGCTGCGGTGTGAGGTTGCCGTCGCCGCAGAATAACAGGGGGTGTGGGTGAGTAGAGGAATAGCCTAGCAAGCGGTGGGAGTAGTAGGGGGCGGTGAGGCCTCCGCCGCATCGCAACCGGCCACGGGAGGCAGGAGCATGAGGCACGACCAGTGCTGGTTTGGGCGGCTGGAGCAAGAAGACCAGAGGTTGAAGAAGCACTACGGCCGTTTGATGGACATCGTACGGTCACTGGAGCTAGAATCATGCATATTGACTAAGTTACAAAGCCCTCCGTCCCTGTCAACTTAGTAGGCCCACAAGTCAGCCTGCCACTATACTAGGTCCCAGCTAACAGGGGGAGTATTCATTTTTTTGTGCGTAATAAGGAGGCACTTCCTTGCGTGCGAAGATATAGCTGGTGGGTCCGAGCTGTCAGCGGCGGTAATGTTTTTTCACGAAATACAGAGGCCCTTTCGATGGGTCCCTGATGTCAGGTGGAGGAATCATTATTTTGCGCATAATAAGGAGGCATTTCCTTGCGTTCGGCCGTGGACCCAGCTGTCGGCCTCTCCACGTACAGTCCACTTCAGATGCATGTCGGTCGTTGACCATGTTGACCAGGCCGCGCCGAGAGCACCATGGCGGTGGACGACGGCGAGGCCTAGGAAGGGAACGACACGGAGGCAGTGAAGACTCGGCAGTTGTTTCCCACGCGGAGGGGAGTACGACTGTACGAGGGTTTACTGGTTCGTCTGCCATCGCCGGAGAATAATAGCAGGTTTGGGTGAGTAGAGGGATGGCTAGGCCGGCGTTGGGAGTACGGTGGGGCGGTGAGGCCTGCGCGGCAGCACAGCCGACCGCGGGGAGGAGGGAGTAGGTAGTCCCGCTGGCGCTTGTTTGAGCGGCTGGAGCAGGAAGAGCAGAGATTGAAGAAGCACGACGGTCGTTGGATGGACATCGTACGGTCACTTGAGCTAGAATCGTTCATATTGACTAAGTTGACAAAGCCCTCCGTCCCCGTCAACTTAGTAGGCCCACAAGTCAGCCTCCCACCATGGTGGGTCCCAGCTAGCAGGGGCAGTATTCATTTTTCTGTGCGTAATAAGGAGGCACTTCTGGTGGGTCCGAGCTGACAGCGGGGGGAACGTTTTTTTTCACGAAATACGGTGGTCCGTCCGGTGGGTCCCAGCAGTCAGGGGCAAACATTTTTTTCGCGAAATACGGTGGCCCGTCCGGTGGGTCCTAGCAGTCAGGGGGAAACGTTTTTTCCGCAAAATACTGGTGGCCCGTCCGGTGGGTCCCTGCTGTCAGGTGGAGGAATAATAATTTTGCGTGTAATAAGGAGGCACTTCCTTGCGGTTGCTGTGGACCTAGCTGTCAGCCTCTCCACGTACAGTACTTTTCTGATGGAAGTCGGTCGTTGACCACATTGACCACGCCGTGCCGAGAGCACCACGGCGGTGGACGATGGCGAGGCCTAGGAAGGGGACGACGTGGAGCCTGGGAAGACGCGTCAATGGATGCCCACGCGGAGAGGAGTACGAGGGTTCACTGGTTCGGCTGCGGTGTGAGGCTGCCGTCGCCGCAGAATAACAGGGAGAGTCGGTGAGTGGAGGGATGGCCTGGCCAGCGGTGGGAGTAGTATGGGGACGGTGAGGCCTCCGCGGCAGCACAGCCGGCCACGGGAGGCAGGAGCATGCGGCACTACCGGCGCTGCTTTGGGCGGCTGGGGCAGGAAGACCAGCGGTTGAAGAAGCACTACGGCCGTTGGATGGACATCGTTGACCACGCCGCGCCGAGAGCACCAGGGCGGTGTCCGACGGCGAGGCCTACGAAGGGAACGACACGGAGCCGGGGAAGACACGGCAGTGGCTGCCCATGCGGTGGAGAATACGAGGGTTGACTGGTTCGGCTGCCGTCGCTGGAAAATAACAGGAGGTGTGGGTGAGTAGAGGGATAGACAGGCCAGGGATGCGAGTATGATGGGGCCGTGAGGCCTGCCCAGCAGCACTGCCGGCCACGGGAAGCGGGAGCAGGTGGTTCTGACGGCGCTGGTTTGGGCGGCTGGGGCAGGAAGATCAGAGACTGAAGAAGCACGATTGCCGTTAGATTGACATCTAACGGTCTGACGCTGGTAGAGTCGATTGTTGACTAAGTTTCTTTTTTGAGAAACCTTGTGTATGCATGAACTTAGTAGGCCCACAAGTCAGCCTCCAAATCTGTGGCAGACAACATAAAGCCCATTTGCTATTTTTATAATTTACAGCCCATTCGCTAATTCATAAGTAATTTATTACAGCCCATTTTCTGCCCAGGTCCACGGTCAAAAAGTTCAACCTTATTTTGCATATTTCGGTGGTGTCTGAACTGTTGTAATCCTGAAATGATAAACATTTTTTAAGAACTTATTGATTTGCCAAAAAAATCGTTTTGTTTTTGTAAGAAAATAAGACGTGGGACAATTGAGTTGGTTTAAGGGAAAACCAGTGGTAAAAAAATCAGCGCTGGGTGGGAAAAAACAACAAAAATAAGGATGTAAATATGATAAGGGAATTTTATGTGTTTTCAATATAATGATACATGTATATGAACTAGTAAAACTATAGGTAGAGATTAGAAAATGGATGTAGGACATGTGTTTCAAGAGGATAACAGTACTAGGTTGTGTGTTTGATTCAGTAAAAAAAACTGCCTGCGGATGTTGTAAGACAAAATATAACTAACGCTGGAGGGCCAGAGGCCAGTAGATACCTGCTGGATCTTTGTGCCCCGTTGTCTTCATGGGCTGGGCCTATTAAAAACAAAACCAACCCTGGGCAGTCTACAACCCAGTTGAAACTTGCTCGACCTGAAAAAACAATATACATGCTCAATAAATGAGAGAATTCTGCAAGTACAAACTGATAACTGGGATGCAGCATGGATATTGTTTTTTTATCATGATAATAAGTACATGCACTTGTTTCGGAAAAGAATTGGAGAACTAGGAATTCGAACAGCGGGTGCTTATGCTACCCATCAAATAAAAATCAGGTGCCTGAAAATTCGTTTCGAAACAAATGATTCAGCTTTATATCCACATCGACCCTCGGCATGATGGTTGGAAGCAAATGCAAGTTCATACCAAAAGATCGTTAACAACAATACCAACTTGTGGACGACAAGGTAGTACAACTACCAATACCAAACTAACTTATAATCTTTTTACTCCTGGCCTGAGTGTTCGTCTGGTAGAAAATCTTGCAGAGGACCAGCTCCCGCTCCTTCTCTTGCTCCAGGTCCCCGAGGTGGTACTAGTGCATCACCCAGTTGGTCCTCTGCTGGTCGAAGTTCTTGTTGGTGTGCAGCACCAGAACCTTTTTTGCTGCCCGTCTGCCGGCCGTTGACCATCACCGGCAAGGTATTGCCGGTCTTGTGCCACATCGCGTGCATGCCGCACTCTGACTGTATCTTGCGACGCGTCCACGTGCCCCTTTTGAATGCCATGGAATTGTGTTGGAAGAAATGCTTCCTTAGGCCACTCAGTGTGATACCTGCAGTATTGTGGAATACAGGTTTTAGTGTACCTAGTTGGCATTTTCATAACATCTTTGGCATGTTGCAGTCACTTGTTTCACTTTTTATTAACTGTCAAATTGTAATTGCTTCACCAGGTCTGCGTCTAAAAAGAAAAATAGAGCTATAAAAAACGGAATATGTTTGTGCAAGTAGACGGCCGATCGGTGTCTTACCTGGAAGTTTCTCAGGTTGGGTGTAGCATATGCCGTGCTCGCTGTCGATGGTTGGTATGAACAAATCGATGAGAGGCTGAAATCTCGCGCTGTCAGCACTCTCTTTGGCCCCAAGGTGCTCGATCAGCTCCTGATCCATGGGATCGAACTTGACGCCAGCCCGCAGCACCGGCCAATCCTTCTTCGACTTGCATCGGTAATTCCAGTTATATGGTACTCAATGTATGATCAATCGACTGTTTTGAGTGAATGATGAAAGATTTCGACAGATAAGTGGTACTCCAAATCTGAAGTCCAGAATACCCGAACACGCCGCCGGGATTCTTGTGTCACCTCACGCGCAGCATGTTATCACGTCAATTCAATGTGTGGACATGATGAATAATTTGACCGATGTATACTAGTACTGCTACTGTACTGGAGTACTTACTAGTCGTATTTAGTGTCATAATTTATACATAGGTTTAACTAACAAGTACGCACTTGAAGCCTAACTGATATATATATGGCTTCTGCACAGCATCTCCATCATCATTATCAGTATATCTTACGCAGGTGAGTTAGGATGCACTTGATCCCAGGAAGGTATCTATCCTTCAAACCAAAGGAGTGCTTCAAACTAACAACAGTACATAATATCCAACAAAAGAGGGTCGTGCTACAGTAGCAGAATACATGACTGAGTCTAGATATCAGCACGAATCAAGTTGTGCATATTTCCTGTTGGCATGAACCACATCGCCGCATGTCGGGTTTGAAAAAGCCATCCATCGCATGGAAGCTTGATGCCTTTCACACACTGAAGATTATCTGGCAACAAGCTGTGTCGATGAATCTCTGGATATGGTGATTCATGAAACCCATGATATGATGTGTAAACACAGCCCCCCATCGCGAATGGAAGTTGCATAGCACAGTAATCATCACCAGTGATATGATCGATAATTGGTTGGATGATCGGATAATTTAGCCCGAGGAACAAGGAGTGGTTGCCGAGGCTGTAAACCCGCCTCCAGTTGAATACGCCTGGCCCAACGGAGCTGGGATCTTTCTCGAACACGAAGCAACCATAGCCATCAATGTCACGAACGCCCCATGCATTTTACGGCATGTGGTTTGATGTAATGGTTTGGTCAATTTGGTACGTGCGAATGAGCATCAAATGACCGCCATCAGCTGAACGAGCGATAAACCACCACCCATCGGCTGGTATGATTCCAGGTCCTGGAATCATGAAGGCCAGCGCATTTGCGTCTGCTGCAACAATTCAAATTGGAGACCAAAAGGACAAAAATAAACAATCATGTTCAGAGTATGTGTGGAATTACGATTATTATAACAGTGACACATATCATAGATAGAGAATTGCAATGTTGTGGTCATAATCATACCCCTAGGTAAAAAAATAAGCCAATGGCTTTCATATTATAGCAATATGTCATGGTTCAAACATCATGTAACAATGAGAGGAAAACAGGTATGATAGCGCCTACTCATATTCTACCATAGCACTTACTACTACTGTTCTCATATCAACTCTAAGCAATAACATGCGTTGTTATAAAAATCTTGTAAACGAGAGTAACATATAGCAATCATGATGTTATGCTCATAATATGTATTCTAACAATCATTAGATGCCAATTGTTCTCATATCAACTGTAACAATAACATGTGTGGTCATAAAAATCTAGGAAATGAGAGGAACATATAGCAATGATGTGGTTATAGACATGCTATGCATTCTAAATTTGTAACAAGTGAACAGGTAGTCGTATTCATAAGGTAAAGATGAGATGACATAGAACAATTACACGACGATAGATTCCACCAATATAGGCAGCCAATCTATGCGTCGACCGCATAAACGATGCCATCATGCACTATAGCATTAGACAGAAATGTTGCCTCAACAGGATTGATGATGAGCCATAACCATGTATGTCGATCGGATTCCAGATAGACTAATCCCATGTTGAACAAGGCAATGAGCTTGTAATCCATGTAGTCTTCTGATGGTGTGGGCACGTTGCACATTACAACTTTCTGCAAACAGAGGTCGAGCCAAAAGCTTGACGGGTCTCGTGCGTAGTAGGCAGGATTGTCCGGCGGGCCGCGAGGCTCGATGGCGGCGGTATCCAACGATGGAAGGGTGATCTCTTGCTGGGTGTAGATATCCATGAGACGCCACGGACTACCGGTGTGGTGGATGAGGACGATCCAGTTGGCCTTCATGCCCGCCCAGTAGTGGCCGCGCATGAAGGATAGGTGGACGGGTAGTGGTAGCATGTCGAGGGGCGCCATGGCAACCTCCATAGGATCATCAAGTCGGTTTCTGGGCCACCTGTGAGGATCGGGCATCAGCAAGCAGGGTGTCTTGAAAAGAGCCGGCCGGTTGCAGACGAGTAGACGGTACAAAGACACCGAGCATGTGGCCAGACGGACGGTGCTGAGTAGGTCCATACGACTACAGATCTGCTCCAAGAGAACATCGGGGAGGGAATTCCAATTGCGGCTCTGCGTGTCAGTCGGTTCAGCCATTGGGGTTTTCGGTGCCTGCAAGCCAGCGGGGTCGTGGATTCGGGTGGGCGAGCGAAGAAGCTTCTCCTCGTGTGGTCGAGCAGTGAGCGGGGGGATATGGTACGCGCGAGCTACCAAGGAAGATGGCGCGGGCGGGTGAGCAGTGAGCGGGGGTAAATGGTGTGCGGCCGACGATGGGGAAGAGAGGAGGAAGAAGAAGAGAGGAGGAGGAAGAAGAGATGGCAGTACTGGGTAAGGATGATTTAGTAACACCAACAAGCTGGTTCAGCTTATTAATTACGTGTCCCATCCGCTGTAGCGTGTATTGTCACTTCACTGCGAAGACTAGTTGAATAGTTCTCTCTGACCGAGATGGGGAATAATGGATCGCGAGGACTTCCTTTCTACAGTATCCCTATGCCTCTACGCTCACTTCACTCATTTTGCTCCGTACCTAGTCACTTGTTGAAATCTGTAGAAAGACAAATACTCCGTATTTGGGAACAGAGGGAGGCTTTTACTCCTTACTATTTGGGATCAGAGGGAGTATCACCATATGGAGGGAACAAAGGAAGCTTGAAATATGAACATGTCAATGGGAGGGAGTAAGCCCCATGCATGCATGCAACATGCAACACTCACACGTACACATGGACGCACGCAACACTCACGCACCCATGCGGCACACAGCACACGATGCAACACACACGCTCACACTCAAGTGCTCAACCTACTCCCTACGTCCGTCAAAGACTATACATTTAGAGATTTACACATTGACCAGGGCATAATTAACGCCCAAAAGTAGCAGACTTATGTGTGCATGCGACCATTGAGATAAGAAGATTAAATGAAGGCCGTTGCATGCTGTAATTAAGGATAGACATGTAGCCTATACCTACAGCACAAGTTGGTGCATTAGTCAATCCATATCAATTTAGGTTAAAGGCTAAATGCATTGGAAGTGTATATGTACATCATGTACTACACTCTTTGTTTTATAGCCGATGTACACTCTTTGTTGGAAGACCGAGGGAGGACACGTGCATGCACTCACATACACAGCCAGGGCGGTTCACGCGCAAGGGTTGGACTCGTGTCGCGCCTGCATAAAGTTTTGTTTAACTGATTTCTTTGCTCTACCAACTGACAGGTGGGGCCCAGAAACCAGGTGAAAATTTAACCAGTCAACAAAGTGCCACGTCGACTATGTGGCCGGTCAGTAGGGTGCAATACCGTGCTCTACGATGAGCTAGGGACCGTATAATCGCCGCAAAACTATATATAATGACCGTAAAGAGCGTATTGTTACATACGTTGACCGTCAGTGTATTTTTCTTGTTTCAAATTAAGCAATATTAATCGGAAAGGATGCAGTATGGACTACTACTACTAGTACTAGTACTGCTTTGATGTGTCCCGTCAGCTCGCCGAACGAGGAGAAGCTTGCTTACTACGCCTCTCCCTCGCCCACGCGCGTGGTGGTTCGCAAGACGAGGAGAGGGTTTTGACTACATCGCCCTCTCCCTCTCCCTCTCCCTCGCCCTCGCCCTCGCGGTGGACGTGCAGCAGTTCAATCGGTGTCAGATTTCCCGAAGCATATTGTACTGTAGTATCATCATTGTTGGACCTTCCGAAGAGGCGAAGAGCCAAGTGCAAGGTTCACACGAGTACGAACTGTTTAACCTCCCGAAGAGGCAAAGAGCCAAGCGCAAGGTTTTATAGGAGTTGTCATCCTAGTTGGAGTGTACTACAACTATAGTGAATGATGCTACTGTATGATGCCGCCACGTCACATATATCCAAAGCTGTGCCACCTTTTTTTCTCAAAGAGCGTGTTGGAGCCCGTGCAACAACTACACAAGTTGCACGTACACATAACACATTTACTAGTAATAAATTCTAAAGGACAAATGCTAGTATGCCACACAAGTTCATCTCCAATTCATGTGATAAATTTGTGCACGACTAGTCTACATATATTCACAGCGCTACCGTTCACAACTACCGTACTCCACTTACACATTATAGATGGGCTACATGTCCTCCTCCAGGTTCCAGTCCCAAGTGTTCTTCATGGATGGCACGATCCATAGCGGTGGGCAACGGGAATCATTGTCGCGGCTTTCTAGTCCAGTTCCACATGATGGAGACTTATCCAAGCTGAAGTGGCATAAATCAGGGATAGTGTGTCCCAGCATGTCGTTCATCCGACGATGCGCACTGAAGACACAACCATGCTTCATGAACGGCAGGCCTTTCGTTTCGTGCACGGAAGGTGGTATCCGCTTCACAATGGGTTAGATGTCCCCGATGAAAAGCGAGTACTCTCTAAGAGTGTTCCTCGGCACCCACGTAGCATCACGGGGGTCGAACTCGGTGTCGTTCATCTGGTACACGTGGCATCCCAGATCTAGACACATGGTGACGTACATAGTCAAGGTCCATGCATAATAATGTTGTGCTCAAATATGGTGGTCAGTAATACTGTGCAGCAAATAGTACTACTCTGGTATAGAGGAAGTAAAATAACCGGCTTATTATATATAGCCACTCTTGGCTACATGGATGAGATAGTAAGACATGGAAAAACAAAAATGGTGGCAGCTAGTGGGTTCAAGTCTTCAAGGGCCTAGCTAGATATACGCATCCTCCAAGGTAAAAAGTACTCCTACTAGTACTACAAAGTATACTACTAGTACAACAATGAAAGAGAAGGCAAGAGGGTTAAAAAATGGAATACCTGGGTAGATGGTGACGGTCCGATCATGGTAGATTGTGTGACCATGTTGCACATCAGTGGTACCATGGGTAACGACTGCTAAGATAGTGGATCCCAATATGCCAAAGTCAGCTACAAGGTTCCAGGTTAGACCGAATCGCAGATGCAAATGCACATCCAGGATCGGCGATCTTATTTTGATCGGGGGATGACTGGTCCCTGCAAAATAATGGAGTACCGTTAGGGATGCAAATGATGGTTTGTGCATTCCGTTTGTAATCTTCCGTATCGTAGGATGGCAACCAGATGAAACAAGTCCCCTGGCTTGTCACCGCGAAGATGCGGCCTAGATGGCGCACGGCATCTTCGAACGTGTAGGGGAACAAATCTGCCGCCGCCAACATGTGCTAGCCTCTGCCATTACTGCCTCTTGCATTGATGGCAATCCTTATGTCGAACACCGCGATGAGATAGTAATCGTCATAGCCGCGTCGCTTTGTCGGCGGGTCCACACTTGCTATCTTCTTCAATCTCATGTAGGCATCATCATACGTATTCAATCCCAGCCAGTCCGGAAGACCGATCCCAATGGTGGAGAAGGGGTCTACCGGAACAGCCGCACTGCTATGGATGTTGAGCAAAATGATGGTGGTATCCGGCCGGAGGTATGCAAGCCAATCTTCGTTGGCACCGACCCAGACCTATATATAAGACAGTGGGCAGTGGAGAAATTATGGGATGTAAATGGAATAACTAAGTACTACATGATCAAACTCCATTACTGACCTGCTCATCAGACAAAATCCGACTACCTCTCAACGTCGGCAACTCTAGCGGAGTCAACGTGCAACCACGGCCAGGGAGCGGTGGACTATTTGAAGGATTGTCCCATAGAAGAACCTTCTCCTCGAGGACGCATGGAAGACCAACAAGAATGGCCTTTTCCCAAGCCTTTTTAAGCACCATCTTGAAAAAGTTGGTGCAGGAAGCACCGAGTCTTGCGGCGGTGAGGACGTCGGAGCGGCGTGCGATTTCTCCCAGAGGATCATCGTCCAAGGTCTCCCAGCCCCGATGAGGAGGAGAACCGTCTGGCAAATCCATGGGAGCAGCGACGAACTGCCTTCTCTTCGGGGGGAGGGGAACTGGCGAGGAGGAGATAAGAGCGTAGTAACCGCAGGGCCTCGTCCCTTCCAACTGTAGATCGTTCCTCAGCGAAAGGGTGAGGCTATTATTTACTACTAGTACTCCCTCCGATTCTTTTTACTCTATGCATAAGAGCGGACCCGGATACCAAGGCAGGGGCTCGCTGCATGCTTTCTGGATGAAAATACCCCTGGCACATGGATGGGAGGAGCTAGCAGCTATAAATGCCCCATGCAGCCCATTGGCTGTCCGCCCGCGTTCTCCTCTCTCTGCATGCTGCATGGATGTCTCCCTCTCTCTCACATGACTGCATGCGGTGGCGCTGGCCTATGAGAAGCTTGCGTGGAGATAGCAATCTTATCTCCAGAAGAGATTTTTTTTGAAAGAAAGGGATTATGGAATGTTATGGGATTGTATTATACTGTAAATAATAGCACTAGTAAGAAATTTTTGGCACTAGGTAGTAGATTTTGGCGTGGATTAAGAAATTTTGGGTATGTTTTCGCCATTTTTTGCACACGCCAACTAGTGTCAAAAAACTTCTTACATTATGTGACGGAGGAGTACGTACTCGTACTGTAGCAGTACTAGTACTACTTTTCTCAACTAGTAGTGCGATGTACTGTACTTCTAGTCTAGTCTAGTATAGTGCACCAGTTTTGAACTCTTGAATCTCAGGGCTAAGGAGCTACAGTTGGAAGTGGAGGGTACTACTGTTCTCTAGAACCATCGTTGTACTATCAATGCAGGGGAAGTACACCTGCGTAGTAGCCTAGTGGGTACTCTCGGTGCTCTATTCAGCCGCACCTCTCACGTAGCTGGCCTACTCAGCCGCTCCTCTCATGCACACACTAGTAGCCTGTTTATCAACGACGGTTACTGCGGGGGTAGAACATTTGAGTTATTTGATACAGCGAGACTAGGCTTTTCGCTTCCATTTGTGGAGGTGTAATGGATCTCGTCGAACTTTGTTAGCAGTTCCTTCTTTATGAATGAGATGAAGCAAAGCTTTTGCCTCCGTTTAAAAAAATACATCAAGAGGAATTTCTTTTATAGTAGAGCCGATAATGGAGTGAAGTCCATGCGTGCAACGCCACAAGCTACAGAGTAGTAGTACTTCCTCCGTCTAGGTGTGTAAGTCATCTTACGTTGTGCATCGCGACCAAGGCGGAGAGGAAAACAAGAAAACTTAATGACTTTTTGCTAATTAATAGCATTGCATGCAATGAACAAACCACTGCATGTTATGTTTGGTAGTCTCAAGTCATTGAAAGCATGCACAACCCACATATCTTATTGGTTGATATGCCACAAAACAAAAAACGAGAAGGGAGTTAATGTATGGTGCCTAAGTGTTTTGGGATTATTTGGTTTTCATAAGGTGACTTACACACCTAGACGGAGGGAGTAGAGAACTTTACGTACAGAGCCATATTGCACAGTTCCCAATGCCCCACCAGGCTTTTCCGGCTCCTAGGGCTTAATTGGGAGGCGCTTGTTTAAATATGCTACTAGCTGATGAGGAAGCTGCAAGCGAAGTGCGGCTAGGGCGAGCACGCGAGCCACAGGATGCTGGGAAGGAAAACCCGTTCACGTGGCTAGGTTGTCCAGTGCACCCAGATTGTGGGGCCGCACGTCCGTTTGACTTCAAAACTCAAACTACCCGTGTAAAATATTGGCTCGCAGCGCAGTGTAGTAGTACTATTTAAAAAAAAGGCCGCCGTGCGTTCGGCCGGGTTCAAACCCACAAAACGAGGTATACACTCCCGCGACCACGAGTAGTGCTCGTTGGAGTACAATGCAACCTAGAATCGCCTTTTGTCGCTAGTAGTACGTACATTGTTCCTTAGAAGAAACCCCTATCATCTGCTGCTGGCTATAAGCCAGTGCCATGTCATCTACAGCCCATCTTATAGCCAACATGTACAATAATAGATCAAAAGAGTGTACTAATTTTTTATTATGTGGCCCACTTCTCATTCTCACAAAGTGCCTAGGAGCATGTGCTAGAGCCGGCTCTTCACGAAGAGCCCGCTTACCTTCTCTCTCCTCTTCTCTTTCCTCCAACTAAGCAGAAATATACTAGTTTATTTCTTATAGCCCGCTGACTCAGCTCTATTGTACTTGCTCTAATAATGCAAGAAACCACTAAAATGACAAGAAACTACTACCACTTGCATACGTGGCAGACTTAAGATAAGACTACCTTATCAACCATTGTACATGCTCTTACCAACAAAAATTCTCGAGTGACCTCCTACCTCCGGCCCGTCCACCTAGTCATTATCCTCGGCCATGGGACGCAGCTACTGCCGCTGGCAGAAGGCGAGGTCAAAACTGCCGGTGGTGCGGAGCCCATGTTGCGGCAGCCCGGATGCCAGCTCCGTCCAGCGCTCGCGGCCGCTAGCTAGCCAAGATAGCTCCGTCCAGCTGCTTGTCTGCAAGGTTTGTTAGCTAGATTGGCACGGCAGCGCGGCGGCTTGCTCGACCGCGCCACGCTAAGGCCATCCATATGGCTCGAGCGAAGGCCAGTGTGGCGGCTTGCTCGCTCGTGACTCACGCTCGGGCCAGCCTGCCCACCCGTGCGGAGGCCAGTGCGGCGCCCGGCCCGTCCGGCGGAGCGGCGTCCAACTCGCTCATCACTGGCGCCACCGACGAACACGCATCAATACTGTTTTGAAGTAATGTTCAGGAAAAATAATGATTTGAGGGGGAATAATAGGATAGAAGGTCAGATGTGGGTCCCTCGTGTCAACGGTCAAACAAAATGTGTTGGTTTAAGCTGCCTCGTCAGCACGGACGTGTGGGCCAACTCTGTCATAAATGGGTTTAAATGAACCTAATTGGTAGGGGTACTAGGTAGTTTTTGGCGTGGATTAAGAAATTTTTGGTATGTTTTTGCTATTTTTTGTACAATAGATTCTTCCTAGGGCTGGTTGAAAATGGTAGTTTTTTGTTTAATACTCTACATATTGTAAGTAGGAGTGAAAGTTAAGCTTTGGAAGCCAATAAGCAAGGCTAGTTAAATAGTGCATATGTGTACATGATTGAAAGTAAATATCAACCATGAGTGACTAATATCTTGATGGAAAACTCGAAACTATGGAATACAAGGAAAAAATGCATGGTTGGAAATACTAGCAATGTTCATGTCCGTTGCAACGACTCATAATTAGAATAATACTTATTCACAAACTTGGTACAAAACACTCTAATTTTGATATACATATGTCATTAGAAATATATTATGTTTCAATTAGAATATATTCCTTGGGCTGTTTTGGTGAGGTCATGGAGGGATGTGGTTGGTTTTAAGATACTAATTATGGGTTTTTCTACAAATTGGTAGACAAGTGGGATGTTGGTGAGAAAAGGCAACAACTTACCTCACAATCGTTAGATGTAGATCTAATGGTCAGAAACGACGGATGGCAGACACACCAGCATCACCAACTTAGTCTTGTGTAGGAGTACTAGCAAGATCTGTGCATTGCAAGGAACATCAAGATGCATTTTTTTATAAAACACTTGTTGTGATTGACCCTTGCGGGAGTAATCCCATGTGTAAAAACTAATGATATCTCGAGATATATGATATACGGTGAAGAGGAGTGGCGTGTGGTGGTGGTTGGTGGTCGGACTGAGCGGAGGCATGGGGGTTGACGACGCCGGCTGTGGCCACCAGGCCAGTTTGTTCCAGAGGCTTCCTTTCTTAATTGCTCAACAATGATGTTTGTTGGAGATAAGGATGAACGAGGGAAGGCCTTGTCTACAAATGTGGAGAGGGGCGCGGGTATCTTTTAGTTTAATTTCCATCCGTCAGATATAGATCGGACGGTTTATATTGCAAGATGGCACACGTACCATCATCACCAACTCGGTTTTTTATAAGAGAAGAAATATAAGTATGGAGATACAAACGTATTATTGATACTTGCTTCCTTATACTAGCATCTACATTCTATTCAACTCCTCGGCATGTGGGGCCTTAGCACAATGACTTCTCGACTGTGTAAAACAAAGATTTTCCCATCGCCGACAAGGAGGGGGTGACGGCGGCGCGCTTTTTGGCTTGCTCTAGTCCTAGTAGTCATACTAGGTGGTCTAAGCACATGTAGATTTATTCTTTTTCACGTCTCGTGTTCACCGTACTACCACGACTGTTGATGAATAGACGGTAAGTTATTCACGGGGAAACCCTTGTTGAGCGTGTTTGCGAGAGAGAGAGAGAGATTGCGTGTGTGATATGTTAGAGACTGAGCCAATGATAACATATTCTTTGTGTCTATGTGTGTGGAGGATAGAGAGAGACATGTACATGGGGCTTTGTGTTGTGTAACATGGAGACACATATACATAATAAGAGAGTGAGTGTGTGAGATACACATGCGGACATGAGGAGAGATGAGGATCCATATAAATGGGTGTTTGTGCGTGTCTGTGTGTTTGTGCACGCGTTTGTGTGTGAGAGGGAGAGAGTGTATGTGGAGTAGAGAGACCACTGATGATGTAAACCTAGTATAAGGGAAGGGGGAATGGTGTTACATGTGTAGTAGCGAGATAGCACGGGTGCGGGCAGGGGGAGCAGACTATTTGGAAGATACATCGAGTGTGTGTGGGGGAGAGGAGTGTGAGAGCGAGAGAAAGAGAGAGCTAGCGATGGAGAGAGAGAGAGAGAGGAAGAAAGGGGGCGAGAGGGGTTGTTTGTGTCCATAAATGGCGTATAGATAGGGAGACAATGTTGATGTTGTCCGAAATTGGCCTATGAATGGAGACGCAAGGGAAGCGAGTCATCGTGTGTGTGATAGGGACTTCATGAGAGACCTAGAATAGATGGTGTAGAGAACAATGTGCGAAATCGAGAACGATTCTACATTAGGGAGCTATGCAAAGAGTCACGACATATATGTATACAGGGAAGGAGCTGGGGCGGGTCCGCGTGTGGGAGAGATAGAAAGAGGAGACTAGTGCACAAGGAGACAAAGTGTGCTTGTTTGAAGTGGGGGTGGTGTGTGAGGTGAGTGCGCGAGAGAAATATACACTCTACATAGTGTGTGTGCTTGGGTAAGAGAGATAGCGGGAGACCTAGAGAGTGAGGGAAGAAATGTGTGCATGCCCGAGAGACAAAGTGATAGAGACCTATGTTGGGGTCCGGACTTTACAAGAGAGAGGGGTGTTAATGTGCTCGTATGTTGGTGTTTGGGGGAGAGAACGACTTCTCTATGTGTGTGTGTGTGGTGGTGGGGGGGGGGTTGACTTCAGATAAAGAGTGAGGTGTCTATATTTGAGGGACTTTAGCGTAATTAAGATATTGTGCACTCATGGTTGATCAATTTGTTTTCACAGTTTGTACTATGAGATAACGATACTTTTGAACATGCGTGATATACCTTGATGTACCGGAATTACAAACCTAAGATTGGAATTTTGGAATTCGACTCCATCATTAGCTTTTGTAATTCATTTAAACGGAGGTACATTTTTTAAGTTGGGATTTCGTGATTTCAAATTCATGTATCAAACCTAGAGATATACACATACGGGCATGTTCAAACTTTATAATCATCCACTTTATTCATACACATACACATTTTTGCTTTTGTCATCATATTTTGGATAAACACATTTGGAATTTCATTTGAATTGGACCGTATGATGGTATTTGCTTGTAGTAGCTCAATGATCCATATTTGAATTGAATGGACAATCTAAGTTTCGAGTTGGAGACATTGATTTTCAAAACTTGCACATTTATTTGCGTGCAAAACAAACAAATTGTCGGCCATGATATCATAGTCGGCTGTACGAGAACAGAATACTTATAATTTTAGGCGCCAAAAGCTTTCATACTTCCCAGTCACAACGAAATATCACGCGCCCGAAAGTTTAGCCCTGCGATATTCCTGTTTTACCCCTGCCACATGAACGGAAAAGCGCTGCTTCGGTAACTCCATTGTTTTCCCCTCTTTGCAACCAACATTCTTCCCCACAGCCCCTCCCCTTCCCCTCCCCCACCCCCCCAACCACGGCAAGCCGCCGAATCTAGTCCTCCGCCACAGCGGTGGACCTCACACCCCACCGGATTTACCTTCCGCACCTTGGAACCCCCAACTTCCAACTCACCACTTCACCGGAGCCGCTTCAGCGACTGGCTTGTCCACCGCTCCAGATCTCCTTGACCGCCATCATGGTCCACCGCATTGGATCTACTTAACCGGCGCCCTCGTCCAGCACAACGTAGGCCCTTCACTGACTCCCTCGTCCGTCCCATCGCTGGCCCTTCATACCAGCCCTCGTCCGCCGCAACAAATTCGCCTCACCGAAAACATTGTACAATGCGCCCGCCGAAGCCTTCGTCCACTGCACCGGACCCGCTCCATGAACGCCATATTCAACTCCACCGGCCCTACTTTACCGACGCCGCTGCCTCATCAAGTTATTTCGATTTGTACTCCTTCGGTTTTTCTCTTTATCGTGCAACTGTCCACTTACCATAGATGAGCTTTCTTGTATGTCGACAGGTGCCGCAACCGTAGCACCGGAGCCAATTCAGCGATGGCGACAGCCGACCCAAACTAAACCGCAACACGAGCACCATCAACGATCCTTAGCAATCAAGTATGACAAAGATACACATACGCCGCCGAGAATCAGGTACTATTATCCAACGGCCGGTGCCTACGTTCACTTTCCTAGCATAAGCACCGCACCTTTGAGTTTCTTCAGGGCAACATTCAGTTTTTCATGAGACACGTTATTCTGCTTGCACCTGTAGGGCCATACTTCTGGCAATGAACATGTTACATGTGCTAAATTACATACCAGTGCACATGTAGTTAATATGCTTTAGTTTTGTTCTAATGCCACCTGTTGGTTCCATCAGACTGCTTAATGTTCTCTATGCTTAATTACACATCAGCAAACTAGCATGTGGTTCCGCTGCTTTTTGTTTGTTTTGCCCTACATTTTCTGATGCTAGCTATTACATCACTGCTCCGAGCCTCTGTTCATTACTTGTTTGTGTGTTCTTGATCTTCCCAAGTTGCATGACTAATTTGATGCTTCTATTAATTATGGAGCTGCCAACCCCATCAAGCAAAATATTTGTTCTTTTGGGGCTGGCACCTTGAACAAGCATAAAAATAGAGGGAAGCAGATATATTGTCGTGTATGCACACACACCCTTCTTTCATTAGTTTAGATGAACCATTGATGATCAATTCGGACCAGTGCATGCGATTAAAATTAATTTTACCTAAATAGATGGTGCAGAATAAACTACAACAACTAGATTTGCAACCACGGGATGCTGACGATATCTTCAAAGAACATTGCAACAACAGCTAGGCTTCACAACAACATATGGTAAGCCAGTGTGTTTTAGTACATGTGAAATGTAATGCAAGTGGGCTGCTTTCTTGGCTTGTGCCCTCAATGTGTAATCCTACCGAATTACAAATAGTTCAGTTGTCTGCTTTGCTGTATTGCTTGATTTGAATGCTTATTTGTTGTTACGCTATACCTGAGTTGGCCAATATGTCAGCAGTGCCTGTTGTACTATTGTAAAGAAATGCATGCCTATTTCATTTGAGTCCTTAACTTTTCCTCTCAACTTCATCACAATACTGTCTTCGTAGTTTATATGAGGCCACACTATTAAGTGCTTTCTCAGATTATTTCAACTGCTTAGATGCCTTGACAACTTAAATATAGCAGTTGTACACTCCCTTTCAACTAGGGATGTCAACTGGGTCCCGTTTAATCCTGATTAAAGTCCACTAGTGGTATGATAGTTCAAAAGAGTTTTTGTTCTTTGAGGAAAATGAACTAGGGAGGTAGCAAAAACTAACTAGATGGGACTGGCACATGTCATTTATTTGCCACTTACATCCCTAGTTTCATCTTGCCATTTTAATTTCTTTTCGGTTGTGCTGCTTCGAACCATTTAAATATAGTTTGCCATGCTCGGCAATAATTCATCTGTTGTTTATCATGTAAGCTTACTGCCTGGATCATACGATAACTATCTCTTACTGATGTCCAGCGGAAACCTTTCAAGATGCCGTTCACACTAGGACACAATGTACAACCCCAGAATCTATTTGTGGAAGCAGTGCGCCATCCATGTTACCAGATGGTAGCAGTTCAGAGGCAACACCGTCGGAGAGCAGTCTGAGCACAGATATTATAGGGCTTGAGGCTCTACTAGAGGCAGAAAGAGATGGTGTGGCTGCCATGAATGAGGTAATCTTTATCTTGAGGCTGGAAATTACGGAATTAGCAGCACGCATTATGCAAGCAACCCAAGAATTGGAGGAATTAAGAATGTTGCATTTGAAGACGGAGGAGGTCCTACTGTTTCTGCTATCTGAAGCCCAAGTTAATCCCGGTTCTTCTTTAGATACCAGTTGAAATTGTCATTAGATTATTGTAGTTGCATGTTGAGTCATGTCTCTAAATGGATTATGTTGCAAGACCCCTGATGTTGTCCATGTGTTGTAATGATCCAAATTTTTTAGGCGAGGTAATCCTCAGTACTTGTATGATTGACATAAGGTGAACTGTTTTCGTGTGAGCATATTGTATTGGATGAAATAACTGTTTGACTCAGAGTGTATCCAACCTACTGAATTTGACGATCACGGCATTTCTAAATCATAATCATATATAAAGGTGGAATAAATCTTGTTGTGGTTTTGAAGAAATAAATAACAAAATGTATAATTATCTGTGGATATTCGTAATCAAATACAAATTGGATTTGAATTTAGTTTGCCAGGTCCCAGGGAAAACTTGAATGCTAATTCTCCCAAGTTTTGAACGAAGCGGCTAAACACCCACTATAATTTGTGGGCTGCCCGAAGCAAGTGTTTGCGAGATGGAAATTACTATCTACCCCTGACACTTGACATCCTTATTGACCGGATTTACACTGCTGTCGATAGGGGTAGACTAGTAACTTCAATCAGACGTGACACGACGGCCTCTGAGCCCATTCAGGCATGGTGGGCGCCAAACGTGGGCGGCAAAACACATTTGATTCAAGCTCGTCCGAAAGACAGGTGTCTCTTCCTCCATTTCCCCATTCATACACGGTGGGCGGCAAAACAAACTCTCCTCGTCCGATATCGATGTAGGCTAATATTTTAAATAGGGGCAGATGTGTAACTTCCATCAGACGTGACACAACCGCCCTACCTGTCAGCCCCGTTCATACACCGTGGGCGCCAACCGTGGGCGGCAAAACACCCTCTCCTCGTCCGAAATAGTTACCGGCAAATATTTGGGAGATGCGAGGTTACCGTCCTATCCCCAACCGACGCGATGTCTGAAATTTTAAACGGGGGATAAGTTCGTAACTTTCCCCCATTTCAGAGAAGCGCGTCCCAAAGTTTGAGATCCCTCCTCCCCTCCATTTCCCCATTCATACACCGTCAGCGGCACGACAACCTCGGCACTCCGGCCAGCCTCCTCCGTCCGCCACCCCATCCTCCACCTTGCCGGAGCCGCTACCCCTACCCCGTTGTCCACTGCAAGAGATGGATGTCTCTCATCCACAGCGCTGGACCAGGATCCTTTCATCGCCTCTTCTCGCTTTATCGACGCCGTCGTCCACCTTGTCGGTGCCGCTCCTACGACCGCCTCGTCCACGGCAACAGGATATATCCCTCGACCCAGCCGTCTGCCGTCTAAAGTCTTCTTCCCCGCCGCCAACAGCCATCGCACCCGTAGCACCCTCAACGTATCAGCATAGGCCTACACGGCGTCGCAAGAGAGGTGGTACTCTTCCATATGTTCTTAAGTTATTGATCTCACCCAGAAAAATAGATCGTAATTTGTTTATTGTACTTTTCTTGTCTGTACTAAATCGTAGTGGCTAGTTGACAGCGAACATTGGTTGTGAAGTAGCTTTGTCCGGTTTGCACCTTCAAATCCGCCATGGCACGAGCACTATACTCATAAAGCTTATGGTTTCACCCCTTTATATTCACTACCATCATCGTAGGTGCTTCGCGTCATGCTAGCACTTCTCCTCAAGACCTCAACCCAAATCTTACGTGTTGAAATACGAATCTGATATGATGCTCATATCACTAAAACAGAGAACGTTTAATTGGTCACCTAATGTTCCTATATTAGTTTCGAAAAGCATGTGCGCCACCCACTGGTCCAGCTACTTCCACTTTCCTGATTTTTCTCTTGATGCTTAGGGTTTTCCCCTTTTATATACTCTACTATGATCTTCGTAGGTGCTTTCTGTCGTACTAGCATTACTCCACCCTTCAAGCTAAACAACGCAACACTCAGAATTCGAAAGCTTAGTTGTTCAAATATGATTGTGATATGATACTGATATTAGTTAACCGACACATTTAATTGGTTAGCTAAAGGTCCCACTTGAGTTTCCAAATGCATGTCGCGACATATAGAGAGACAGCATAATTGCATTTCTTTGTCACTTGTTGACTATACTTTCTTGTCCATACCAAATCTTAGTTGTTATTTCAAAGCAAACATCGGTTGCTAACTACCCTTTGCGCGGTTTGCAGCTTCAGATCTGCTATCCCACTGCCACGGTCAACACTGTACTCATCATGCTTATGTTTTTCCCATTTTATGATGACCACAATCAGCCTACGTGGTTTGTGTCGTAATAGCACTGCTCCACCCATCGAGCTAAACAAGCTTAGTTGTACAAATTCATATATGATATTATTGCTGATATTAGTAAAACTGAGAGATGTTTAATTGGTTAGCTAAATGTTCCTACTTTAGTTTCAAAATGCATGTGAGCCACATATGGAGAGACCGGAAAGAATAGTATTTCTCTGTGCGCTCTGGTTCATCATGGGTGGCCAACCGACATTGTATTGAAAGACTTGTAATATCTTCAATCTGCTTGCTCTTCTGCTCTTCTTTAAGATGATACTCTTCTCTTGCGGTCGACTGGTCAGGTCGAGTTGTTCTCCCTTAGTATATTTTGAATCTGTCAGGTCAGGTCGACTTGTTCTTCTTTACTATATGTTGAAGCTATCATCTGCGAAGTGTCATCACTTCTGGAGCTCTCATATTTTGATTAGTAGGCCACATTATATTAATACACACAACAAATTACAGCATGCATGGCATCTTTTAAAGGAATTGCAGAGATAGCACAAAGGGGTTTACAGGGAGGCAGTGTTGGATTAGAATCACTTCTGCATTACAAAGAAAATCTCACTTGTTTTTATGTTTTCATGCATGTCAGATATTGAACATTATCAAAATGAATATGAGAATGGGCGCACGAGAGGAATATTGCGGAATGATCCACTAGCTAACAAACTTGGCATGGTGGAGGATGGCCTATCTTATTCACCCATCAAGGTGCTTGCTCTAACTTTGCAAAGTTGTATTGGTCGCACATATTTTGCATCTGACCTCTTGCATTACTTCTACTTTGTTACACCATCTGCTTAGTTTAAGCATCATATATGAGTATATACCATACCTATCCATTTTTTGTACCTATTCCATGTGTCGTCACACTATGTTTTTCCTGTCAAATGTTGTTCTTTCGTATTAGATGTCCAAAAGAAAGAGGGTGAGTGCAGATCCTCAAGGAGTACAAACAAGGTATTTGGAAAAGGTAGTGATACTTGTTAAATCCGATAGATCAGCAGCCACAGAAAACACAGGCCCAACTGTACCACACTTTACCCCTACTCCAGTGGCCAAACCCCTATTAGAACTGCTGGGAGCCCAGCGTCAGGTACTGTCTATGATATCAATTCAAAATTTGAACGCCATAATTTCTGCTTGTGCCTTAACTTCTCTCTTGTATGAAAACTAATTTCAGATGAATCTCCTTGCTCAAAGGATCATATGATCTGAAAACAATAATGGGCTCTACATTGCTCTTGTCAGTACCTCTCTCCCTTTTGCCTTGTAACGTTGTACTTAATTAATTGCTATTTGAGTGTGTATCATCAGTCTGCACCTGAGCTTCATTATCCTCTGTTTCTTCCAATATTATTTGATCTATATTTACTCTTCGCAAAACATAGAATAATGGCAACGCTTATAAAGAATTTTCTTTGGGGAATTTATTGAATTATCCTTCCATCAACATGGAGAAGTGCTTTGTCTAGGCCGTGTTAATATGTAATGTAAGTTCATCCTTCTCAAGCCTTCAAACATTGTTCTAGTATAGATTTGGATAGGCATCATTTCCTCCACTGCTATTTGCTTTGCTATTTACATCTGATTGGATGTTTGCAACAACTACCAGTTTCAAATTGTAGTTGTAAAAACATGTTCCTTATGCAGAACAGATCCATTTATTTGCTTATATAATTGTGAAACCTGTTACGTGTCTCCTTGTTTCTCTTTCAGACTCGTATCTCTTACGCCAGGCAGAACTTTACGGAAGATAGTGAACCAAACCATCTTGAGGACAGCGAGATGACCCCAAGATCCTGTCTTGATGAAGACAATGAGTTAAAGCTACTCACCAGCAGGTGTGAGACAACCTCTGTGCAGTCACTGCCTCAATCAGTTTGACTTCTTCAGTCTCAACTTAAAGCGGAAAGGCTTGCTTCAACTCAGCTCCGACTTGAAGTCAAAGATGCAATGAAGATGTCAGAGGACTGCCGTGCACACCATCATGCCTTAAATGTAGTGTTGATGCATCTATCGTTGACACAATTGAGGTCTACTCAGCTTCTTCAGCTATTTGGGATGGGGGGCGACCTGGCCAGGCCTAGTGCCTTCTGAAGTGCTCTTAGTTTTGTATATTCTTTTTTTCGGCGCGTTTATTTGCACTGGTGGCGAACTTTGATACCTAGTGGATGTAATATGTGTGATAGCCGTGATAGCCTAGCGTAAGTTGCTTTCTTATTTATTTCCTTGTTGTCTTGTTTATTTGTTTGCTTGTAGTCATTGCAGTTCTTTTTCCGCGGTTTGCTAGTGGTTGCAATAACCTATTTTTTAATACTAGGCCACAATAACCATGGGCTAATATTTACTTTAGTGACACTGGGCCTCCTACGGGCCGTAGAAACAGTAGGCCTTCTACGGGCTGTAGAAACAGTGAGCCTTCTACGGGCCGTAGAAACAATGGGCCTTCTACGGGCCGTATCATCAATGGGCCTTATACGGGCAGTATGACCGATTGGCCAAACATGGGCCAATAATAGGCCGCATTATGGCCGTAAATGGGCTGGAGTTGGAATCGTCCATTCATGGGCCGACCATAATGGGCCATCGTTAATAGGCCGTATTTGATGACGCTATGAAAACAGCCCAACGTATTAACGAACCACAAACGGGCCGACTGTTACCCCGGACTGAATTTGGCCCACAAGCAGAAAATGATAGTAACGGGCTGTAAGTAAACGAATGCTGGAAATGAGGCCAAGAATAAATGGGCTTTGAGAAGGCCAAAAGATAACATGGGCTGGAAACGGCCCAACGGAATAATGGGCCGTTAATGCGTATAAAGTGATACACTATCCATTACGGGCCAGTTTTACCATGGGCAGTTAATGGGTGTAAAGTGATACACTGTTCATTACGGGCCAGTTTCACCACGGGCCGTTAATAGGCCAAGATTTACATAGGGCCTCATATGGGCCGAAAGACGTCATGGGCCATACATGGGCCATAAGTGAAAACGGGCTGGAATCATACTAGGTGGCCCAGATGACGCTACTGGGCCTAATTCCGATATGGCGTAACGGGCCTTGGGTTAGCGGGATGTAAATGGGCTATATGCGAACAGGCCGTTAACATGCTTTACATGGGCTGGCCTGCCACCTTTTGACCAAGTCAAATGGGCCGGCCTTTTTACAGGAATGGGCCTCTGTTGGGCCGTGCCACATGTCGACGTATCATAGGCGCCTTCTGTCCAATGAGTGGATGACATCTGTCCCAACGATGAGCCGACACGTGCTTCCTCCAGCCAATGATGATTTTACACGTGGAAAATCCCCATTGGTCGGGGCTGTTAACGGGTTATCGGATCCAAAACCCGACCCGATAGCTTAACGGTGTTCCGTTACGGTGGATGCCACGTGTCGGTCACCCTTGACGAAAGCACTTATGTGACGCAAGATTTATCGTCATGGAAGTGGACACTTCCGTGATGATAATTTTGGTAATGTCATGGAACACTTCTACGACAGCACAGGTATGACTATCTTGATTCTATCATAAAATCGTCATGGATGTACATGGATGACAGAAAATGTGACCTACTGTGACAAACACGTATCATCACAGAAGTGTATTTTTTTGTAGTGTAGTGATATCCCAACATATCCATGTTCCAACATGGAACAACCTCTAAGGCACCTGTAACTAGCAACGCTATAAGAGGGGCTGAGCAAAAGCGGTAACAGCCAAACAACGATTTGCTAGGAAGGTGGGTTAGAGGCTTTACATGGAAATATGGGAGGAATGATATAACAAGTGGTAGGTAGCGCGACATAGCGATAGAACGAACAACTGGCAAGCAAAGATAGAAGTGATATCCAGGGTAATGGTCATCTTGCCTGCAAAGTTCTCAGAGTTGTCGAAAGCTTGATCCTCGTTAGAGTACTCAACAGGTTCCTCGATCACGAACTCATCTCCCGGCTCTACCCAAAGTAAGAACACAAGCAGCGCAACAACAATCAATCATGGTGCAATGCACAAGCAACATGATGCAAGACATGGCATGAAATGCAAGGTATGATGTGCAATGCATATGGGTACTCTGGAAGGGAAAAGATGATCAAGGCATCAACTTGTCAAAACAAGTATGCCGCTGGAAAGATGAGATGATTTCGGTCGAAATCAATATAAGTATCACAGGAAACGAATGCACGGTTTGCAAATGGCAAGTAACACAAGAATGATGCAAATCTGCGATTAACGGCATCATAGCACTTAGAATGCAACAAGAAACTATGGTACAACACTCTAACATAGCAACAAAGCACATGACCATAAAGTATAGGTGAAGCTTTACAAATCATGAACACTAAGCTCCTGCTAGTTCTCACTAGAATAAGCTCAAAATAGCATGGCAACAATGCAAAAGATATCAGCTTCACAGACGAAAATACTAAACATGTCAAAACTGCATCATATAGCAATGTTAAGAGCTTGCAAACAACATGCTACAGGAACATATAGAGGCAAATAAAGGCATGGCATGATAGTAATAAATACATAGAACAAAACTCCATTACCGAACTTTAAACAAAGAGGCATGGAAACTGATGTGGCACCCACGCAAACATGGCAAGTTATATGAACAGCTCCAGACTTGGAAGAAAAACAGAGCATGAAAGGAACAGATTAATGACAGGAACTTTGCAAGCTCAAATCACTCACCACAAGGCATTCATGGCGAAACAAGGTAACCAACAGGAAGTAGACATGTTCAAGAAGCTAAGAATGGAAAGATCAAGTTCATAGGGTACATGCATCACTAGCAATACCCATGGCAAAGTTGAATCATGTTAACAATCTGCCAGGAATAATATTTAGCAAAAGTAGAGCAAGGAAAATACATGCTAGACTGCTCCATAATTAGAACCATAGGCATGAATGGATAGAGCAAAACCACATGTTCAAAACATGCTTATTGAACTATCTCGAAATGTTCATGGATCTCATGGTAGCAGCAAGTTTCATTAGCATCAAAATGTAATAGGAAAAGGACTTAGCAAAACAACTAAGTGTCGGAAAACAGCAACATTATGAAGCCTACTTTTCATACTTGTGCTAGTCCCCACATAGATCACAAAAATACAAAATTGCACCTATTTAAAGGTGGCATGATGGAGCTCATAAAACATGTAGACATCATGCACATTGGATGCACACACAAAATGCCACGAAAATGACAAATCATCAAGTTCTGTTAAATTCCAGTAGACAACATCATATAGCACTATTGCAACTATGATTTTGGCATCAATATGGACAGTAATGTCGGATCACGGGTTCTGGAAAAACCCTTAAGGTTCGAACACTGCGGTGTGTGCGAAGATCTCCCCCCTACCGATCGACGTCCTAGCTCGGCTAAGATCTTACGGTCTAACTCGACGAACTAGCAACACAAAGGACACAAGATTTATACTGGTTTGGGCCACCGTTGTGGTGTAATACCCTACTCCAATGTGGTGGTGGTGGATTGCCTCTCGGCTGAGGATGAACAGTACGGGGGGAAGAACAGCCTCCTGAAGAGAGGTGTTCTTGTGCTTGGCGAGCTTGTGTGTGTTCTGGTCTCTCTTGATCTCACCCCCTAGCTATAGTGGTGGCTAGTCCTATTTATAGTGGACTTGGTCCTCTTCCCAAATATTGAGTGGGAAGGGATCCCACAATGGCCAATTCGAAGGGGGACAGCTAGTACAAGCTATCCTGACAAAAGCAGTCTTCGCCTGCCAAAGGCTCTGGTGGTGACGTTGTCTTGGGCTCCACGGTGACCTCCGTATTGCCGTCCTTCTAGTCTTAGTCTTGTTGCACTGATATGGAAACCTTTGATTGACGCCTTAGTACTCCACGACTGTGCCTGCTTCCTTAGCACCGAAGAAGAAACAAGGACACTGCACGCGCTGGCGCCCGCCTAGCCTTGGTCGTCATGGCTAACATCACTAGAACCTCGCGAGGTTTGCCTTGCGTTGAACTCTCCGCCCCTCGCGAGCCAACCTGGTGAGGCCGCTCCTGAGGAGGTCTTGTGTCGTCCTCCTCGCGAGGCTTGGCCCCTCGCGAAGGTCTTGAATGCCTTGTTGATGAAGATGGGCCGTACAGGCCTGCTAGCAAAGCCACACCGCGGGCAGCAGGCAGGCATGTCTGGGGACCCCCGTTACCAGAACGCCGACAATAGCCCCCGGGCCCAAGGCGCACTCGGGCTTGGCTTCGAGGCGAAGCCAAAGGTCAAGTGCGGAGAGCCACGGGCCCCAATAGCCTATGGCCTTGGTCGACGCGTGGCGGTTGATTGGACGTGGGCGTCTCCGCTTCCCCACGCTGCCCCGGCAACTGCCCAACTTGACAAGTCCCTGTGACATGCAAGGAAAACAATCATTACCTGTGATCATGGGGGGTGCTGGTTGGCCTTCTCCTGGTATAAACGAGGAGGGGGGCAGAGCCCCCATCGCCCATCTTTCCTCTGCCTCTCCTGCTTCTTCTCCTTCCTAGCTCCACTCCATGCTTGTGCAGACATGGCGCCGATCCGGAGGTTCTCGGCCGGCGAGAAGGGCAAGGCTCCCCTCACTGAGCCCGAGCTACTCCCGCCGAAGAAGAGGAGGTCCCATCGCCGCGAGATGGTAGTGAGGCCGGTGGTGTCGCAGACTTGGTACGAAAGGCCGCCTCCTGGGTACCCACTGCCCTTATATGCTCATGCCGACAATTCCGGAGGGAGGAGCGGTGAGCGGCGCCTCCCGTGCCAGGGCCGTGGTCGCCGCGCCGCAGAGGCGCACGCCGTTGCCCTAGGGGTCCACGCGACGAACTCCTCGCGCGAGTTCGTGCTATGGGTGGCGATGCCCCCGAGCACTTGGATTCGCCTCCCGCAGTTCTTCGCCGCCGAGATGCCGCCGAGGGGCCTATGCGAGCTTTGGGTGCAACTCGCCGACTGCGACGCCCCAGCGACTGGAGCGGATATTGGAGCCATTGCCTCCGGGAAGATCTTCATGACCCGAGGCTGGGGCGAGATTGCCCGAGTCTCCCGCGCGGAGGGCTCCCTCGCGATCCACTTCGAGTACGACGACACCTCCGTGTTGTTCTTCAAGATCTTTGACGAGGAAGGCCGCCGCCTGGAGTGTTGCCCTGAAGGATGTCGTTAGGATGATGATGTCTGGGCCCGCTACAGGCCTCGCCTGCAGCTCCTCCAGCGACAGCAGCGACTCCTGGTGGTCCAGCGACTCTCCTGAGCTTGTGGAATCTCCAGAGACGAGCGATGATAGCTACGTGCCCCTAAGCTCCCGTCGAGCCCGGAGGAGGACTGCGGCGTCTAGGCGCCATCGCCGCTGATCGGGATGGTTTTGGCGCCAGCCTCACGTGGCCCACTATTGATGATGGCGTCGGCGACATCTGGTGCGTGTAGATAGAACTCCTAGGAATTCCTTCCCTTTTGTTCCCTGCGAGGAATCAAGAAATGAATCCCGTGGGGGCGTGGAAAGCGTCTGTAGTGCCTTTTGTCAACAGAGCCTTCATTGTGAAGATTTGCGTGCGCATATCCTGCTGAGGCTCGGCCTCCCCTTTCCAATCCCGCGGCAGCTTGGTGCTCTACGCTGACAGGTCCCGGTCCCCAGGCAGCTGCAGCTGTCGCTGGTATGACAGGTCGCGTGCCGTGGTCAAGGCCAGGAGGTGAGCGGCCCGAGGTCCAATAAGAGCTCCTGAGGTCCGATGCTCAAGAGGCCCCCTTTAGCGCGTGATACGCCTCCAGCGTATCTATAATTTTTGATTGCTCCATGCTATATTATCTACTGTTTTGGACATTATTGGGCTTTACTATCCACTTTTATATTATTTTTTGGGACTAACCTATTAACCGGAGGACCAGCCCAGAATTGTTGTTTTTTGCCTGTTTTAGGGTTTTGAAGAAAAGGAATGTCAAACGGAGTCCAAACGGAATGAAACCTTCGGGAACGTGATATTCTCACCGAACATGATCCAGGACACTTGGACCCTACGTCAAGAAACAAAGGAGGAGGCCACGAGGTAGGGGCCGCGCCTACTCCCCCCAGGCGCGCCCTCCACCCTCATGGGCCCCCTGTTGCTCCACCGACATACTCCTTCCTCCTATATATACCTACGTACCCCCAAACGATCAGATACGGAGCCAAAATCCTAATTCCACCACCATAACTTCCTATATCCATGAGATCCCATCTTGGGGCCTGTTCTGGAGCTTTGCCGGAGGGGGCATCCATCACTGAGGGCTTCTACATCAACACCATAGCCTCTCCGATGAAGTGTGAGTAGTTTACCTCAGACCTTCGGGTCCATAGTTATTAGCTAGATGGCTTCTTCTCTCTTTTTGGATCTCAATACAATGTTCTCCCCCTCTCTTGTGGAGATCTATTCGATGTAATCTTCTTTTTGCGGTGTGTTTGTTGAGACCGATGAATTGTGGGTTTATGATCAAGTTTATCTATGAACAATATTTTGAATCTTCTCTGAATTCTTTTATGTATGATTGGTTATCTTTGCAAGTCTCTTCAAATTATTAGTTTGGTTTGGCCTACTAAATTGATCTTTCTTGCAATGGGAGAAGTGCTTAGCTTTGGGTTCAATCTTGCGGTGTCCTTTCCTAGTGACAGTAGGGGCAGCGAGGCACGTATTGTATTGTTGCCATCGAGGATAACAAGATGGGTTTTTTTTATCATATTGCATGAATTTATCCCTCTACATCATGTCATCTTGCTTAAGGTGTTACTTTGTTTTCATGAACTTAATACTCTAGATGCATGTTGGATAGCGGTTGATGAGTGGAGTAATAGTAGTAGATGTAGGTAGGAGTCGGTCTACTTGTCTTGGACGTGATGCCTATATACATGATCATACCTACATATTCTCATAACTATGCTCAACTCTGTCAATTTCTCAACAGTAATTCGTTCGCCCACCGTAAAATACTTATGCTCTTGAGAGAAGCCACTAGAGAAACCTATGGCCCCCGGGTCTATCTTCATCATATTAATCTTCCAATACTTAGTTATTTCCTTTGCTTTTTTACTTTGCCTTTATTTTACTTTGCATCTTTATCCCAAAAATACCAAAAATATTATCTTATCATATCTATCATGTCTCACTCTCGTAAGTGACCGTGAAGGGATTGACAACTCCTTATCGCGTTGGTTGCGAGGAGTTATTTGTTTTGTGCAGGTACTAGGGACGTGCGTGCAACCTCCTACTAGATTGATACCTTGGTTCTCAAAAACTGAGGGAAATACTTACGCTACTTTGTTGCATCATCATTTCCTCCTCGGGGAAATCCAACACAATGCTCAAGAGGTAGCAAGAAGAATTTCTAGCGCCGTTGCCGGGAACGTTCGCGCAAGTCAAGATTTGACTCCCGACAACGAGCCATTTCTGGCGCCGATGTCGGGGAGTCTACGCAAAAGTCAATATACCAAGTACCCATCACATAACCTTATCTCCCGCATTACTATATTTGCCATTTGCCTCTCGTTTTCCTCTCCTCCACTTCATACTTGCCGTTTTATTCGCCCTCTCTCTCTATCCTCCCTCTCTTTCTCTATTTGCCTCTTTTTTCCCGCTTGCTTTTTGTTTGCTTGTGTGTTGGATTGCTTGCTTGTCACAATGACTCAAGATAACACTAAATTGTGTGACTTTAACAATACCAACAACAATGATATTATTAGCACTCCGATTGATCCTCTTACCGATGCTGAATCTTGTGAAATTAATGCCGCTTTGCTGAATCTTGTCATGAAAGATCTGTTCTCCGGCCTTCCTAGTGAAGATGCCGCTACCCATCTAAATAGCTTCGTTGATTTGTGTGATATGCAAAAGAAGAAAGATGTGGATAATGATATTGTTAAATTGAAGCTATTTCATTTTTCGCTTAGAGATCGTGCTAAAGCTTGGTTTTCATCTTTGCCTAAAAATAGTATTGATTCTTGGAACAAGTGCAAAGATGCTTTTATCTCTAAGTATTTTCCTCCCGCTAAGATCATCTCCCTTAGAAATGATATTATGAATTTTAAGCAACTTGATCATGAACATGTTGCACAAGCTTGGGAGAGGATGCAATTAATGATACGTAATTGCCCTACTCATGGTTTGAATTTGTGGATGATAATACAAAATTTTTATGCCGGATTGAATTTTGCTTCTAGAAATCATTTAGATTCGACCACGGGAGGCACTTTTATGGATATCACTTTAGGAGAAGCTACTAAACTCCTAGATAATATTATGGTTAATTATTCTCAATGGCATACTGAAAGATCTACTAACAAAAAGGTGCAAGCGATAGAAGAAATTAATGTTTTGAGTGGAAAGATGGATGAACTTATGAAATTATTTGCTAGTAAGAGTGTTTCTGCTGATCCTAATGATATGCCCTTGTATACTTTGATTGAGAATAATAATGAATCTATGGATGTGAATTTTGTTGGTAGGAACAATTTTGGTAACAAAGCGTATAGAGGAAATTTTAATCCTGGGCCTCATCCTAGTAATCCCTCTAATAATTATGGTAATTCCTACAACAATTCTTACGGAAATTTTAATAAGATGCCCTCTGATTTTTAATCTAATATTAAAGAATTTATTGCTTCACAAAAGAATTTCAATGCTTTGATTGAAGAAAAATTGCTTACGATTCATGATTTGGCTAGGAACATTGATAGAATTTCTCTTGATGTTGATTCTTTGAAACTTAGATCTATTCCACCTAAGCATGATATCAGTGAGTCTCTCAAAGCCATGAGAATTTCCATTGATGACTGCAAAGAAAGAACCGCTAGGATGCGTGCTAAGAAAGATGCCTTTATAAGAGCGTGTTCTTCTAGTTCCTATGAAAATAAAGATGAAGATCTAAAAGTTATTGATGTGTCCCCTATTAAATCTTTGTTTTGCAATATGAATCTTGATAATGATGGGACTTAATATGATCCACCTTTACCTAGAAGGCATTCCAAAAATTCGGAGTTTCTAGATCTTGATGTTAAAATTGATGAAAGTGGGATTGAAGAAATTAAAACCCTAGATGTTGCTAAACCCACTATTTTGGATTTCAAGGAATTTAATTATGAAAATTGCTCTTTGATTGATTGTATTTCCTTGTTGCAATCCGTGCTAAATTCTCCTCATGCTTATAGTCAAAATAAAGCGTTTACTAAACATATCGTTGATGCCTTGATGCAATCTTATGAAGAAAAACTTGAGTTGGAAGTTTCTATCCCTATAAAACTTTATGATGAGTGGGAACCAACTATTAAAATTAAGATTAAAGATCATGAGTTCTATGCTTTGTGTGATTTGGGTGCTAGTGTTTCCACGATTCCAAAGACTTTGTGTGATTTGTTAGGTTTTCGTGATTTTGATGATTGCTCTCTAAACATGCACCTTGTGGATTCCACTATTAAGAAACCAATGGGAAGAATTAATGATGTTATTATTGTTGCAAATAGGAATTATGTGCCCGTAGATTTTATTGTTCTTGACATAGATTGCAATCCATCATGTCCTATTATTCTTGGTAGACCTTTCCTTAGAACGATTGGTGCAATTATTGATATGAAGGAAGGAAATATTAGATTCCAATTTCCGTTAAGGAAAGGCATGGAACACTTTCCTAGAAAGAAAATTAAATTACCTTATGAATCTATTATAAGAGCCACTTATGGATTGCCTACCAAAGATGCCAATACCTAGATCTATCCTTGCTTTTTGCTCCTGTTTAGTAATAAATAATTTACCTAGCCTCTGTTTTGGTTGTGTTTTTTGTGTTTAATTAGTGTTTGTGCCAAGTAGAACCGTTGGGAAGACTTGGGGAAAGTCCTGATATCTTGCTGTAAAAAACAGAAACTTTAGCGCTCACGAGAACTGCTGCCATTTTTATTTGGAAAGTGATATTTAGTTAATTATTTTTTCAGATGATTAATAGATAAATTCCTCACGTCCAGAAATTTATTTTAGAATTTTTGGGGTTCCAGATCTTGCGCTAGCTACAGATTAATACAGGATGTTCTGTTTTTGACAGATTTTGTTTTTCGTGTGTTGTTTGCTTATTTTGATGAATCTATGGCTAGTAAAATAGTTTATAAACCATAGAGAAATTGGAATACAGTAGTTTTAACACCAATATAAATAAAGAATGAGTTCATTACAGTACCTTGAACTGGTCTTTTGTTTTCTTTCGCTAACGGAGCTCATGAGATTTTCTACTTTGAGTTTTGTGTTGTGAAGTTTTCAAGTTTTGGGTAAAGATTTGATGGATTATGGAACAAGGAGTTGCAAGAGCCTAAGCTTGGGGATGCCCATGGCACCCCCAAGATAATCTAAGGACACCTAAAAGCCAAAGCTTGGGGATTCCCCGGAAGGCATCCCCTCTTTCGTCTACTTCTATCGGCAACTTTACTTGGAGCTATATTTTTATTCACCACATGATATGTGTTTTGCTTGGAGCGTCTTGTACGATTTGAGTCTTTTCTTTTTTTAGTTTACCACAATCATCCTTTCTGTACACACCTTTTGAGAGAGCCATATATGATTTGGAATTTGTTAGAATACTCTATGTGCTTCGCTTATATCTTTTGAGTTATATAGTTTTGCTCTAGTACTTCACTTATATCTTTTAGAGCACAGTGGTGGATTTGTTTTATAGAAACTATTGATCTCTCATGCTTCACTTAGATTATTTTGAGAGTCTTAAATAGCATGGTAATTTGCTTAAATAAGCCTAATATGCTAGGTATTCAAGATTAGTAAAAAAATCTTATGAGTGTTTTGAATACTAAGAGAAGTTTCATGCTTGATGATTGTTTTGAGATATGGAGGTCATAATATCAAAGTCATGCTAGTTGAGTAGTTGTGAATTTGAGAAATGCTTGTGTTGAAGTTTGCAAGTCCAGTAGCATGCACGTATGGTAAACATTATGTAACAAATTTGAAACATGAGGTGCTCTTTGATTGTCTTCCTTATGAGTGGCGGCCGGGGACGAGCGATGGTGTTTTCCTACCAATCTATCCCCCTAGGAGCATGCGCGTAGTGCTTGGTTTTTGATGACTTGTAGATTTTTGCAATAAGTATGTGAGTTCTTTATGACTAATGTTGAGTCCACGGATTATACGCACTCTCACCCTTCCATCATTGCTAGCCTCTTCGGTACCATGCTTTGCCCTTTCTCACATTGAGAGTTGGTGCAAACTTCGCCGGTGCATCCAAACCCCGTGATATGATACGCTCTTTCACACATAAACCTCCTTATATCTTCCTCAAAACAGCCACCATACGTACCTATTATGGCATTTCCATAGCCATTCCGAGATATATTGCCATGCAACTTTCCACCATTTCGTTTATCATGACACATTCATCATTGTCATATTGCTTGCCATGATCATGTAGTTAACATAGTATTTGTGGCAAAGCCACCGTTCATAATTTTCATACATGTCACTCTTGATTCATTGCATATCCCGGTACACCGCCGGAGGCATTCACATAGTCATCTTTTGTTCTAGTATCGAGTTGTAATCATGGAGTTGTAAACAAATAGAAGTGTGATGATCATCATTTTCCAGAACATTGTCCCAAGCAAAAAAAAGAAGGGACAATGCTACTATCCTTTGCCACACTTGTCCTTCAAAGTAGCACCATAATCTTCATGATAGAGAGTCCTTTGTTTTGTCACTTTCATATACTAGTGGGAATTTTTCATTATAGAACTTGGCTTGTATATTCCAACAATGGGCCTCCTCAAGTGCCCTAGGTCTTCATGAGCAAGCAAGTTGGATGCACACCCACTTTGTTTCTTTTGTTGAGCTTTCATACATTTATAGCTCTAGTGCGTCCGTTGCAAGGCAATCCCTACTCCTTGCATTAACATCAATCGATGGGCATCTCCATAGCCCATTGATTAGCCTCGTTGATGTGAGACTTTCTCCTTTTTTGTCTTCTCCACATAACCCCCATCATCATATTCTATTCCACCCATAGTGCTATGTCCATGGCTTGCGCTCATATATTGCATGAAAGTTTATAGGTTTGAGATTACTAAAGTATGAAACAATTGCTTAGCTTGTCATCGGGGTTGTGCATGATGAGAGCATTCTTGTGTGAAGAAAATGGATCATGACTAAACTATATGATTTTGTAGGGATGAACTTTCTTTGGCCATGTTATTTTGAGAAGACATAATTGCTTAGTTAGTATGCTTGAAGTATTATTATTTTTATGTCAATATGAGCTTTTATCTTGAATCTTTCAGATCTGAATATTCATGCCACAATTAAGAAGAATTACATTGAAATTATGCCAAGTAGCATTCCACATCAAAAATTCTGTTTTTATCATTTACCTACTCGAGGACGAGCAGGAATTAAGCTTGGGGATGCTTGATACGTCTCCAACATATCTATAATTTTTGATTGCTCCATGCTATATTATCTACTGTTTTGGACATTATTGGGCTTTATTATCCACTTTTATATTATTTTTTGGGACTAACCTATTAACCGGAGGCCCAGCCTAGAATTGCTGTTTTTTGCCTGTTTTAGGGTTTCAAAGAAAAGGAAGATCAAACGGAGTCCAAACGGAATGAAACCTTTGGGAACGTGATTTTCTCACCGAACATGATCCAAGAGACTTGGACCCTACGTCAAGAAACAAAGGAGGAGGCCACGAGGTAGGGGGGCGCCTACCCCTCCCAGGTGCGCCCTCCACCCTCGTGGGCCCCCTGTTGCTCCACCGGCGTACTCCTTCCTCCTATATATACCTACGTACCCCCAAACGATCAGATACGGAGCCAAAACCCTAATTCCACGCCGTAACTTCCTGTATCCACGAGATCCCATCTTGGGGCCTGTTCCGAAGCTCCGCCGGAGGGGGCATCCATCACGAAGGGCTTCTACATCAACACCATAGCCTCTCCGATGAAGTGTGAGTAGTTTACCTCAGACCTTCTGGTCCATAGTTATTAGCTAGATGGCTTCTTCTCTCTTTTTGGATCTCAATACAATGTTCTCCCCCTCTCTTGTGGAGATCTATTCGATGTAATCTTCTTTTTGCGATGTGTTTGTTTAGACCGATGAATTGTGGGTTTATGATCAACTTTATCTATGAACAATATTTGAATCTTCTCTGAATTCTTTTATGTATGATTGGTTATCTTTGCAAGTCTCTTCGAATTATCAGTTTGGTTTGGCCTACTATATTGATCTTTCTTGCAACGGGAGAAGTGCTTAGCTTGGGGTTCAATCTTGTGGTGTCCTTTCCCAGTGACAGTAGGGGCAGCAAGGCACGTATTGTATTGTTGCCATCGAGGATAACAAGATGGGGTTGTTATCATATTGCATGAATTTATCCCTCTACATCATGTCATCTTGCTTAAGGCGTTACTCTGTTTTCATGAACTTAATACTCTAGATGCATGCTAGATAGCGGTCGATAAGTGGAGTAATAGTAGTAGATGCAGGAAGGAGTCGGTCTACTTGTGTTGGAAGTGATGCCTATATACATGATCATACCTAGATATTCTCACAACTATGCTCAATTCTGTCAATTGCTCAACAGTAATTCATTCACCCACCGTAAAATACTTATGCTCTTGAGAGAAACCACTAGTGAAACCTATGGTCCCCGGGTCTATCTTCATCATATTAATCTTCCAATACTTAGTTATTTCCTTTGCTTTTTACTTTTCCTTTATTTTACTTTGCATCTTTCTCACAAAAATACCAAAAATATTATCTTATCATATCTATCAGATCTCACTCTCGTAAGTGACCGTGAAGGGATTGACAACCTCTTATCGCGTTGGTTGCGAGGAGTTATTTGCTTCGTGCAGGTACTAGGGATGCACGTACAACCTCCTACTTGATTGATACCTTGGTTCTCAAAAACTGAGGGAAATACTTACGCTACCTTGCTGCATCATCCTTTCCTCTTCGGGGAAATCTAACGCAGTGCTCAAGAGGTAGTAGCGCGCAAGCAGCTGTCTTAGGATGGGAAAGGAAGAAAACGTCGCCGCAGTAGGGTAGCGAAGGGAGTGAGCGAGGGTCTCGTGCCGTGGCGAATGGTGGATACAGAGCGAGAATTTATCTTGGCTGTCCGGAGTCGGCTCCTCGAGTCGTGCCGGACTCGTGTGTCGGCCACTATAGTGTAGCTTGGTCAGGCCTGTGCGGGCCTCCCCCTCCCCTCCATGTTCTTCTTGGAGCTCTGCGTCCTCAGGTCCCGGCCCTCGAGCGAGCTCAGCCGCCGCTGGTATAAAAGGTCGCATGCCATGGTCAAGGCCAGGGGTGAGGGCTGGAGAGCCAGTAAGAGCTCCTGAGGCGCAATGCTCTAGAGCCCCCCTTTTAACACACAAGCGAATCACATGAGAGAAGAGGGAGAGTCCGTGGTACCGCCTGCTGTGGCCCTCAGGAGGTCCCTGCAAGTTAGCGCGAGGAAGGGCACCGGTCGCCATGGTTATTGATGATTCACTTCTGGTGCGTGACAGGGGACTCCCTACTTCGGACAGCCCCCGGGGCGTGTACAACCCTGCCTTGACACGTGGCTTGCACGACATGGCTAGACGAGGTGTGTCTGGTCACTCGTGAGCCAGCGTGATACTCACGAGGCCCTACCTCAAGGAGGGTTGCGCCTGGTCTTGGTTCTTGTTCGCTGTCTTGGTCCTGCGAGGTGGTTAGACAACCTGCGCCGAACGGATCTCCTGAGGTCATCGTGTGAGAAAGCCAAGCACCAACGGCCCCAGGAGGTGACGTGAACGGGGCCGGCCCACCAGAGAGAGCTCAGCCGCTGGATTTATCGACGCTGTAGGGACATAACCGAGCACAGACGTCGTGCTTAACTTACTCACGCGAAGGGTCCTGAAGAAAGACGGCCGACGCGTGGCTCCCATGGTGGGAGACAATCAAGCAGGTGATAGTAATAGATAGATTAAGCATGAAAGGCAACCTAGCTCAGGTAAATGCAGGGAAGATGCATGCCACTGGGTCAGGCCAGAGCGGCTTGGGGATGATGCAGCCCGAGGGGCGCCCCCAACAAGGTAAGCTAAAGACATAAAAAGGGATACATGCCACAGGGACGGACCCACGCGGCCTGGGAATGATGCAGCACTGGGGCGCTCCCAGCTGAATGAACTTGGAAAATGTCACCTGGTTCTGTTGATGAAGGAGAGTTGGGGCAGCTCAAGGTATGCGGCGAAGAGGCTACTCCTCAAGAGCCACCGGGGCCCTGAGCCTCGGGAGGCTCTGGGGGTCCAGGGGGTTCCTTGAGGACCGTCTTCATCTCCGTCAGCACAGTGTGGTGCCTGGCCTCCTGAGCCGCCAGGATGCTTCGCAGGTTGCGCTAATAGGAGGTCGCCATGCTCGGCGGGCCAAAAGGCATGCAAACATAGCTATGAGGTGGGCCCTCGTAGCGTCCCACATGCGAAGGCCAGAAAAGCTAATGAGATGCGGTCCGGTTGAGCCCTGGGACGTCGATGCAGACGCGCAACCCAGCATCCTTGCCTGGATGGGGAGCTGCGCCTGGTGAGCGGCGGCCGCCGCGCATGGCCCTTGCGTCTTGTAGTTCCTGAGTGGTCTGGGTGATGAAATCCTGAACGGTGGGCACTCCTTGCCATGTGTTCTCCGGAGGGAAACGTGTCATGAAGCATGCCTCCAAGTGGTGCCCAAGCACCTCCCTCGTGGTGTTGGCAAAGTCCGAGGCCCTCCAGAAGAGAGCCCCTGAGCCATGCCCGAGAAGGGCACTAGGCGCGCTTTCCTATGCAATGGAGGGAGGCACCCTAGGCACGGGCGCCGATCCTGACGAGGCGGCACTTGCCTGAGGCCCTGCGTGGCGCAACTGCTTCTTCTTCTTGGGGGTGGCCTCAGGAGGGCGCTTGCCCTGGCTATCGGGGTCGTCGATTGCTGCAGCTTGGAAGGCATGCTCGAGGGAGCACATCGCGTCTCATTCCTCGCATGGGACTGTGATGATTCCGCCGCTTCCCGGCATCTTGAGGACATTGTAGCCGTGATGGGTCACCACCATGAACTTGGCCAGGGCTGCATACCCGAGGATGGTGTTGTATGGCAGGCGGATGTAGGCGACATTGAAGTCGATGAGTTCGATGCGGTAGTTGTTGCGCTCACCGAAGGTAACGGGGAGGCGGACCTGCCCGATCGGGGAAGTAGAGCCGTCGGTCACTCTTGAGAAAGGCTTGGTAGGCTGAAGCTGGTCATATGGCACTTGGAGGTTGTCGAACGTGTCGACGGATAGGAAATTGAGCCATGCGCCGCCGTCGATGAGGGTCTTGGTAACTTGCACGTTGCTGATGACTGGTGAACAAAGCATTGGGAGGATGCCTACAGTAGCACACTTGAGCTGATCTGTCGAACTGAACATGATGGGGCACTTGGACCATCTGAGCGGGCGTGTGGCCTCGAGCTCGGGGAGGACTGCATTCACTTCACGAGCAAACTATTTGAAGATACGCTGCGAGGCTGGGGCTTGAGCTCCGCCCAAGATGCAGGCGATAGCGCGCGGCTCCTGGAAGCCCCCAGCCCCCTTGTCTTGGTGGTGGTCGTCATTCCTTCTGGGTGGTGGCGGTAGTGGAGGAAGGCCAGCGTTGCCTTGAGGACGATCCTCACGAGGCTGGTCCCTCCAGGCGCCCTTGCGAGGCTGATCCTGCCAGCGGTCCTCACGAGGCTGTAGGATCGAAAGTATGTGTCTAGAGGGGGTGATTAGACTACTTGACCAAATAAAAATCTATCCTTTTCCCAATTTTAGTCTTTGGCAGATTTTAGCTATCTTAGCACAAGTCAAGCAATCTTAACACAATTCAAGCAAGCATGCAAAGAGTCTATGAGCAGCGAAAAGAAAAGCATGCAACTTGCAAGAATGTAAAGGGAAGGGTTTGGAGAATTCAAACGCAATTCGAGACACGGATTTTTTTTGTCGTGGTTCCGATAGGTGGTGCTATTGTACATCCACGTTGATGGAGACTTCAACCCACAGAGGGTAACGGTTGCGCGAGTCCACGGAGGGCTCCACCCACGAAGGGTCCACGAAGAAGCAACCTTGTCTATCCCATCATGGCCATCGCCCACGAAGGACTTGCCTCACTAGCGGTAGATCTTCACGAAGTAGGCGATCTCCTTGCCCTTACAAACTCCTTGGTTCAACTCCACAATCTTTGTCGGAGGATCCCAAGTGACACCTAGAAAATCTAGGAGACACCACTCTCCAAGAAGTAACAAACGGTGTGTTGATGATGAACTCCTTGCTCTTGTGCTTCAAATGATAGTCTCCCCAACACTCAACTCTCTCTCACAGGATATGGATTTGGTGGAAAGAAGATTTGAGTGGAAAGCAACTTGGGGAAGGCTATAGATCAAGATTCATATGGTAGGAATGGAATATCTTGGCCTCAACACATGAGTAGGTGGTTCTCTCTCATAAAATGTGTATTGGAAGTGTAGGTATGTTCTGATGGCTCTCTCCACGAATGAAGAGTGGGTGGAGGGGTATATATAGCCTCCACACAAAAACTAACCGTTACACACAATTTACCAATCTCGGTGAGACCGAAGTGAAAAACTTGGTCGGACCGATTTAGCAAACCTAGTGACCATTAGGGTTTTCGGTGGGACCGACTAGATCAACTCGGTGGAACCGATGTGCTAGGGTTAGGGTAAAACCAAAACTCGGTTTGATCGATTACTCAAACTCGGTGGGTTCGATTTGGGTAATAAGCGAAACAGAGAGTTGGCCAAGCAAACTCGGTGGGGCCGATTGCATATCTCGGTGGGACCAAAAATATTGCAGCAGGTAACAGAGAGTTTGCAAGCCCATCTCGGTGAGACCGAGATCCCATCGGTGAGACTGAACTGATTAGGGTTTCTGGCGGTGGCTATGTCAACTGAACTCGGTGGCTCCAGATAGAAAGAATTGGTGGGGCCGAGTTTGACTTTTGGTTTAGGACATATTTGGAAGTGAGAAAGTGGTTGAGGGCTTTGGAGCATATCACTAAGCACTTTGAGCAAGCAAGCTATTAAGCAACACCTCATCCCTTCTTAGTATATTGGCTTTCCTATAGACTCAATGTGATCTTGGATCACTAAGATATAAAATGTAGAGTCTTGAGCTTGGAGCTTGGGCCAATCCTTTGTCCTTAGCATTTTGAGGGGGTTACACATCCTCTAGTCCATGCCACTTCATTGTTGAACTTATCTGAAACATACTAGGTAAAAGTGTTAGTCCAACAAGAGATATGTTGTCATTAATTACCAAAATCACCTAGGGAGCACTTGTGCTTTCAATCTCCCCGTTTTTGGTAATTGATGGCAACATACATCAAAGCTTTAGATAAAGATATAGAGAATAGCAAGTAAAGCTTTCGAAAGACATGTAACAAGCATAGGCCCCCCCTACATGTATGTAATCATGTGAATATGGTATATAGAAGCATGTGAGAGCATAACCATGACAGAGTAGCAATGTGTTACATGTATCTTGGCTATATGCATCAGAGCAAGTGATGAAAATATGAGAAATGTACCTTCATGCCCATGACTTCTTCTTGCAAACAGTATGTACATCAGCAAGAATTTCTCATACACATGACCATGATGCATATACTTACCTTGCGGTCTTGAGTTGGCTAGGATGTGATGAACCTGCGTAAACAAGGTTAGATAACACAGATGCACCTACTAGCTAGAGAAAACAAAATAAACCGCAAGAGTACCAAGACTGGGATGACATGTAGAGTGAGTACAGAGTACCACGAAAGGTATTGACATGTCCCCAAAGAGAAGGATATTCATTGAATTTAAGAATTTTCTTTCCCTCGCATGTCTTGCTCCCCCTGAATCTAGCATGGGATACCGGGAGAAGATAGGGAACAGAAAAATAGAGCTAATGAAAATAAACACATAAGAACATGTCTTTCCCCCAAGAAGACATGTGGCATCTCTCCTCTTGAACATCAAGCATCTGGGATCCTTGAAGATTACTCTTTCCTGGAGTATTCCCTCCCCTAGAGATATGATTAAGCTTTGATGTGATCTCTCTCTCCCCCTTTGACATCAATTTCCAAGAAGGGTCTTCTGGTATTTGTTGTGAATGAGTTCGGTCCTTGAATCACAGTACAAAGCATTAAGGTAAATGTGATGCTTGCAGAGGACAAGATTCATTGAGTGGAGCTGGATCAAGAATAAAGCAGGAATAAATGGCAAAATGTTTTTCCTGTAGTGAAATCGGTGTCACCGAGTTGTATGCTTCGGTTGCTCCGAAAATATTCGGTTAGACCGGAAACATGAAACCGGTGGAACCGAGTTCATCACAGAAAAACACTTGTCACCTCAGCTCACTAGAAAAATAAGATCTCACAAAGATTTGCAATGAATTGGATGCAGAAAATGCAGAACAAAGAACAAAGAAAAGAAACTAAAAGGTCTAGATGAAGTTTGAAAGGGGAAACAAATATGCATGAGACAAGTGCAAGAACACACAAGAGAACTTCATCTAGAGTTGGGCGGTGACAAAGTCACCTATGTTAGAGTACATTGACATAGGAGTCAAGTGAGATCACTTGATCATAGATTGTACTCATCGTTTAAGCTCAAAATGGGGTTACCATTTTTCGTTTAAGTATCTTGATGTATTCACATCTTGTCGAGTTGCTTTGACTCATGACTTGGAGTAAAGCTACTCTAAGATGGAATAACATACCTTGGATGGCGGTGTTGATCTTGATCATGTAGTTGAACTTGTGTGGGTTGCTCAAGGTTGATGTAGCCCATCAAGAGTTGGGAGCACCCTTTGGATTTTGAGTTCATCTACCTACATGGGTTAGTTTTCTCAAGGAAGAGCACTTGTGTATCCAACATGACAATCATGAAACTCAACATAGAATTTGTCAAAGGATATGTTTGAAAGGTTTCGTGCTTCCTTGTCATCAACCACCATTGTGTAGAGACTTGGTGATGTAGAGATTGCTCAAGATGTGAGTGAGTTGCAATCTCATAGAATTAGATTCATCCAAGTACCTACAAGGGTTAGATAACATGCAAGATGCAAATATTCAAGACATAAGATAATCATCAAAATATTAAGTGATTAGTCGTGAGCTTAAGTCTTGCATGTATCCAATGGAGTTCCTACTCCAAGTTTGAAGCGTCAATGATGTTCAATTCACCTCTTAACCTGCAAAACACTTTCTCATCAAGTGGTTTGGTGAATATATCCGCTAATTGCTTATCGGTGCGAACATGCTTAAGGTTTATGTCACCCTTAGCAACATGATCTCGAATAAAATGATGACGAAATTCGATATGCTTAGTTTGAGAGTGTTCCACGGGATGGTGAGCAATCTTGATAGCACTTTCATTGTCATAAAGCAATGGAACATGTTTCACATATATCCCATAATCTTTAAGAGTCTGGGTCATCCAGAGTAATTGAGCACAACATGAACCCGCAGCAATGTATTCTGCTTCGGCGGTGGATAAGGATACCGAGTTTTGTTTCTTGGAAGATCAAGACAGAAGAGATCTACCAAGGAATTGACAAGTACCCGAAGTGGACTTCCTATCAACCTTATCACCGGCATAGTCCGAGTCGGAGTAGCCAACAAGATCAAAGGAAGCTCTCTTTGGATACCAAATGCCAAAATTTGGTGTATGTATTAAGTATCTCACTATCCTTTTCACGGCCTTAAGATGACATTCCTTAGGAGCATCTTGATATCGTGCACACATGCACACACTTAACATGATATCGGGATGTGAAGCACATAGATATAATAATGAACCAATCATAGAGCGATAAACTTTTTGATCAACCGGTTCACCATCTTTGGTCAAATCAAGATGTCCACTAGTAGGCATGGGTGTAGTCACACCTTTGCATTCTTGCATATTGAACTTCTTGAATAAGTCCTTGGTGTACTTCGTTTGAGAGACAAAGGTGCCTTCCTTAGTTTGCTTGATTTGCAAACCAAGAAAGAATTTGAGTTCACTCATCATAGACATCTCAAACTTCTCTGACATTAGCTTCCCAAACTTTTCACTAAAATGAGGGTTAGTTGATCCAAATATAATATCATCAACATAAATTTGGCATACAAATAGTTCTCCATTAATCCTTTTAGTAAAAAGAGTAGAATATATTTTTCCAATTTCAAAGCTTTTTTCAATAAGGAACTTGGTCAAACATTTATACCATGCTCTAGGAGCTTGTTTAAGACCATAAAGGGCTTTGTGAAGTTTCTAAACATGATTAGGTTTCTTAGGGTTGACAAAGCCGGGAGGTTGCTTAACATAAACTTCCTCTTCAATTTCACCATTTAGAAGAGCACTTTTAATGTCCATTTGGTACAAGGTGATATTATGGTGATTAGCATAGGCAAGTAAGATGCGAATGGACTCAAGTCTAGCAACGGGAGCATATGTCTCACCATAGTCCATACCTTCGACTTGTGTGTAGCCTTGGGCAACGAGATGCGCTTTGTTGCAAACCACTTGTCCATCTTCATCTTGCTTGTTCCGAAACACCCATTTGGTACCGATGATGTTGTGGTTGTTGTCGGGCTTTTCAACCAATGTCCACACTTGATTTCTCTCAAAGTTGTGTAGCTCTTCATGCATAGCGTTTATCCAATCCGGATCTTCCAATGCTTCTTCAACCTTCATAGGTTCAATGCGAGAGATGAATGAATAGTGTTCACAAAAGTTAGCTAAACGAGTTTTTGAGCGAGTGATTCTCCCGGTTTGGATATCATTGTAGATTTGCTCCACGGGATGATCTTTAGCAAATCTTGCTCGAACTCCTGAAAGCTTTTGCTTGGGTCTTTGTTGAACATCTTCTTCATCATGTTCTTCATCTTGGCCTTCTTCATTGTTGGTGTTGTCGTTCTCTTGTCGTGGTGGAGAAGGAGGTTGTTGATGTTCGTCTTGGTGCACTTCCTCGTTTTCTTCTTCTAGGTGTGTTCCACTCGTGGATGCTTCCGTATCAACTCTTGGTTCACCTTATCGTGAGGTAGAAGCTTCCACTTGGATGGACGAGGTACTCTCCTTCACCTCCATTGGACGAATCTTGCCGATAGACAAGTATTGGATTGCTTCCGAGGGATCTTTGTCTCCTAAATCAATTGGCAATTGCTCTACTTGCGAGCCGTTAGATTCATCAAACTTCACATCTACCGTTTCTTCAACCTTTCGGGTAAAATTGTTGTATACACGGTATGTGTGAGAGTTTGAGCCATAACCAAGGAGGAAACCTTCATGAGACTTAGGAGCAAATTTAGAACGACGATGCTTATCAAGAATGTAGCACTTTGAGCCGAATACTCGAAAGTATCCAACTTGGGGTTTGTTACCGGTGAGGAGCTCGTATGCCGTCTTTCCGAGTAGCTTGTGAAGATACAAGCGATTTGTTCCATGACAAGCTGTCTCTACCGCTTCCGCCAAAAAGTGTTTTGGCGTCTTGTACTCATCAAGCATCGTTCTTGCCATCTCGATAAGAGTCCGGTTCTTCCTCTCAACAACTCCATTTTGTTGAGGTGTGTACGTAGCCGAGAACTCATGTGTGATCCCTTCTTCGTCAAGAAAGGTGTCCACATTTGCGTTCTTGAACTCCGTTCCGTTGTCGCTCCGAACCTTCTTGATCTTCACGTCAAATTGATTTTGGGCCTTCCTAGCAAAGTTTTTGAAGATCTTTTGGACCTGCGATTTGTCATCAAGAAAGAACACCCACATAAATCTTGAAAAATCATCAACTATGACTAGACCAAATGAGTTACCACCGAGACTCTTGTAGGCATTTGGACCAAAGAGATCCATGTGAAGTAGCTCGAGTGGTCTTCTTGTGGTCATGATGTTCTTAGCGCGATGACTTCCTCCAACTTGTTTCCCTGCTTGACAAGCACTACAAAGTCTATCCTTGTCAAATATGACATTGTTAATGCCAATGATATGATTTCCTTTAATGAGTTTGTCAAGGTTTCCTATGCCCACATGCCCTAGCCTTCTATGCCACAACCAGCCTTTAGAAGATTTAGCAATTAAGCAAGTTTTAGGTTGAGCCTTTTTAGTGAAATCAACAATGTAAAGATCTCCTCTACGTATACCGGTAAAACCCATTTTATGATTATCTCTACGAAACACTTGGCAGTCTACTTCAGTAAATAGGACATTGAAACTGAAATCAACAAGTCTAGTACTGAAAGTAAGTTGTAGCCAAGAGATTCAACGAGCATGACATTTTGTATGGAGCTATCATGTGAGATGGCCACCTTACCAAGGCCAACCACCGTACCCTTTGAATTATCACCAAAAGTGACATACTTTCGAGGGCCGTCATTTTCAGCAAGCTCATGAAACATGTCTTTATCTCCGGTCATATGATCAGTACATCCACTATCAAGGACCCATTCCTTTCCTCCAGCCATGTAGCTGCAAAGATTTGCCATAAGACCAAAGTGTCTCATCGCATCATCAAGATCATAGTCACTATCATCATCATCCTCATCCAAGTATTCATGTTCAACATCATCTTGTGATTGATCAATTCCTAGAGAGGGCAATTCATTAGATAAATGATCATTTATATAGTTATCTTTATGAATTAAAATAGCTCTAGAAATGATATTGCTAATGATTCCAACATCTCCTTTGGCACTCGTAAGATTAGTAAGCTCAATTAAGTAGTTGCCAAATTTGGGATCATTGGAACTCATCTTAATCAAGGCAATAAACTTATGGAGGATTTCATCTAGATCTTTCAAGGAATAATTAGGAAAGAGTTCCTCAAGAAATTTCCATATGGTGTAGGCACACTTAAGAGTCGGCAAACATCCAATCAAGTTTCTAGGCAAGCCTCTAGTGATAAGATTAATAGTTCTAAGATTGCGAATCATGTCAATTAATTCATCAAGGGTAGGATGCATGGGATCAACATGAGGTGCACAAGGGCTAGCAATATACTTGTTCAAGTGATATTCATTGAAAATCTCAAGCATATCATTTTTCCACTCATGAAAATATTCTCCATCAAGAATAGGCACTCTACGCCTAAGACTCCCCAAAGTAGACTCATCCATCTTCCTCCAATGGTGTTTAAACCAAGGCAATGGAGACCAAGGCTCTGATACCAATTGTAGGATCGAAAGTATGTGTCTAGAGGGGGTGATTAGACTACTTGACCAAATAAAAATCTATCCTTTTCCCAATTTTAGTCTTTGGCAGATTTTAGCTATCTTAGCACAAGTCAAGCAATCTTAACACAATTCAAGCAAGCATGCAAAGAGTCTATGAGCAGCGGAAAGTAAAGCATGCAACTTGCAAGAATGTAAAGGGAAGGGTTTGGAGAATTCAAATGCAATTTGAGACACGGATGTTTTTGTCGTGGTTCCGATAGGTGGTGCTATCGTACATCCACGTTGATGGAGACTTCAACACATGGAGGGTAACGGTTGCGCTAGTCCACGGAGGGCTCCACCCACGAAGGGTCCACGAATAAGCAACCTTGTCTATCCCATCATGACCATCGCCCACGAAGGACTTGCCTCACTAGCGGTAGATCTTCACGAAGTAGGCGATCTCCTTGCCCTTACAAACTCCTTGGTTCAACTCCACAATCTTTGTCGGAGGCTCCCAAGTGACACCTAGCCAATCTAGGAGACACCACTCTCCAAGAAGTAACAAAGGGTGTGTTGATGATGAACTCCTTGCTCTTGTGCTTCAAATGATAGTCTCCCCAACACTCAACTCTCTCTCCCAGGATATGGATTTGGTGGAAAGAAGATTTGAGTGGAAAGCAACTTGGGGAAGGCTAGAGATCAAGATTCATATGGTAGGAATGGAATATCTTGGCCTCAACACATGAGTAGGTGGTTCTCTCTCAGAAAATGTGTATTGGAAGTGTAGGTATGTTATGATGGCTCTCTCGACGAATGAAGAGTGGGTGGAGGGGTATATATAGCCTCCACACAAAAACTAACCGTTACACACAATTTACCAATCTCGGTGAGACCGAAGTGAAAAACTCAGTCGGACCGATTTAGCAAACCTAGTGACCGTTAGGGTTTTCGATGGGACCGACTAGATCAACTCGGTGGAACCGATGTGCTAGGGTTAGGGTAAAACCAAAACTCGGTTTGACCGATTACTCAAAATTGGTGGGACCTATTTGGGTAATAAGAGAAACAAAGAGTTGACCAAGCAAACTCGGTGGGGCCGATTGCATATCTCGGTGGGACCAAAAATATTGCAACAGGTAACAGAGAGTTTGCAAGCCCATCTCGGTGAGACCGAGATCCCATCGGTGAGACCAAACTGATTAGGGTTTCTGGCAGTGGCTATGTCAACTGAACTCGGTGGCTCCGGATAGAAAGAATCGGTGGGGCCGAGTTTGACTTTTGGTTTAGGACATATTTGGAAGTGAGAAAGTGGTTGAGGGCTTTGGAGCATATCACTAAGAACTTTGAGCAAGCAAGCCATTAAGCAACACCTCATCCCTTCTTAATAGTATTGGCTTTCCTATAGACTCAATGTGATCTTGGATCACTAAGATATAAAATGTAGGGTCTTGAGCATGGAGCTTGGGCCAATCCTTTGTCCTTATCATTTTGAAGGGGTTCCACATCCTCTAGTCCATGCCACTTCATTGTTGAACTTATCTGAAACATACTAGGTAAAAGTGTTAGTCCAACAAGAGATATGTTGTCATTAATTACCAAAATCACCTAGGGAGCACTTGTGCTTTCAGAGGCTAGTCGCGCCACTCCTGGCGCGGGCCACGGTCATCCCAGCGTCCGCCACCATGTCCTCCTCCTCGGCCGTGGCCCCAGTCGCTGCGCTCGGGGCATCGATCGAAGCGTCCTTCTCGAATGGCTCTAAGCTCTTGGTAGTCGCTGGTGTTGTGGGTATGCAGGTTATGGAAGGTGCAAAATGGTCGACTGCTCTTGGATGACTCGGGCTGGTCTCTGCCACGCTTGGTGTCTGGCTCCGCCGAGGGCACGGCCACTCCTTTGCGCTTCACGTCCTTGGCCTTGGTCTTATTCTCCTCTAGGTCCGCAGGAGGGAGCTCGAGGAGGGAGAGGCGCCCCTCCTCAGCTCTTGCACACTTGGTCGCGATGTTGAACAGCTCCAAGGTTGTGCACAGCTCCTCATGGATGGCGAGCTCCTCCTTCATCTTGACGTCGCAGACGCTGTCGGAGAATGCTGAGATGATGGCCTCGTCGGTCACCTTGGGGATCTTGATTCACGCGCTGTTGAAGCACTGGATGTACTTATGCAGGGTCTCTCCTGGTTGTTGCTTGATGTGGCGCAGGTCACCCGCGATCGGGGGGCGGTCGCTAGTGCCCTGGAAGTTGGCGATGAAGTGGTTGCGCATCTTGTCCGATGAGGAAATCGAGCCTGGAGGCAAGTTCAGGAGCCAGGAGCGGGCACCATCCTTGAGGGCCATGGGAAACCAGTTCGCCATGACTTCCTCGTCGTCGTTGGCCGCCTTGATGCTCAGCTCGTAGAGCTGCAGGAACTCCGCGGGGCCAGGGGTGCCGTCGTAGCGGGGAGGCAAATCTGGCTTGAACTTGACCAGCCAAGTGACGCTACACAGCTCGGGGGTGAAGGCGCGACAGCCGGCCGTGGTCACCGGGGCCCGCCTTGGAGGTGGAACTTGGTCTTGGCGCCCGCGCGCCGCTACGGCAAGCGGCGCGGGGCCTTGCCGCAGCAAACGATCCTGGCGCGGCGGTGTGAGGAGTGGCGGAGCGTTCTCTGGTGGTCGAGGGACTTCTTGACAGCTTCTTTCTTCACGCGCGGGCGCCGGACGCGGTGGGTCGCGCCGTGGAGCCGCGTGCCTTGGCGCTAGGGCTCCGTCTTGGTGCAGAGGTGGTGGGGGTGCTTCGTGAGCTACGTCGCCCATGGCTGGCGGAGGGCGAGGCAAAGAGAGGGACAGCGTGGGGGATCCCCCTGCGGCACGGACAAGCTCGGCGATGCGGTCAAGCCAGTACTCGTAGAGGTCGTCGACTGGGCGGTAGCGTAGGAGCTCGTGCGCCATGAGGAGTGTGGCCCGTGCGTCCGCGAGAACGCGAGGAGCGTGAGACGACGAACCAGCGGGAGTCAGCGATGGAGTGGCAGTGCGGCCGTCCTATCGCACCGAGGGGTGCAGCGAGGATGCTTGCTGCTCGTTCCCCGCCGGGCCGGTGGCGGCGTTGGCGGTAGGCGACAGAGAGCGACGGGGTGGCCCGCCGACAGGGGTCATCTGAGCGACGCGGGTGGCGAGGGCAGCCTGGCGCTCGGCGGGGGCGTGGCGTGCATCCGCCACGGAGACGATGAAGCGACGTGACGCGGAGCGACGGAAGGGAAGCTTTGGCGCACCCCTACCTGGCACGCCAAATGTCGGATCACAGATTCAAGCAAAACCCTTAAGGTTCGAACACTGGGGTGCGCGCGAAGATCTCCCCCCTACCGATCCACGTCCTAGCTCGGCTAAGATCTTACGGACTAACTCGATGAACTCACAACACAAAGGACACAAGATTTATACTAGTTCCGTCCACCATTGTGGTGTAATACCCTACTCCAGTGTGGTGGTGGTGGATTGCCTCTCAGGCTGAGGATGAACAGTACAGGGGGGAGAACAGCCTCCTAAGGAGAGGTGTTCTTGTGCTTGACGAACTTGTGTGTGTTTTGGTCTCTCTTGATCTCACGCCCCCTAGCTATGGTGGTGGCTAGTCCTACTTATTGTGGCCTTGGTCCTCTTCCCAAATATTGAGCAGGAAGGGATCCCACAATGGCCAATTCGAAGGGGGACAGCTAGTACAAGCTATCCTGACAAAAGCAGTCTTCGCCTGCCAAAGGCTCTGGTGGTGACGCCGTCTTGGGCTCCACGGTGACCTCCGTCTTGCCGTCCTTCTGGTCTTGATCTTGTTGCACTGATATGGAAACCTTTGCTTGATGCCTCGGTACTCCGTGCCTGCGCCTGCTTCCTTAGCACCAAAGAAGAAACAAGGACACTGCGCGCTGCCGCCCGCCTGGCCTTGGTCGTCATGGCTCACGTCACTAGAACCTCGCGAGGTTTGCCTGGCCTTGAACTCTCCGCCCCTTGCGAGCCAGTCTGGTGAGGCCACTCCTGAGGAGGTCTTGTGTCGTCTGCCTCCCGAGGCTTGGCCCCTCGCAAAGGTCTTGAATGCCTTGTTGATGAAGATGGGTCGTACAGGCCTGCTAGCAAAGCCACACCGTGGGCCGAAAGCAGGCAAGTCTGGGGACCCCCATTCCCATAACACTGACAAGTAACATGCATGCAAATGACACTAACATAAAGAGCCTCATGAGGTGAACATTTTGATATATCATATGCATAAAACGGAGTCACGAGCATGGAGATATAGCATGATGAACAGGGCACCAAAATATTTGCAGATTTCGGGACTCAGAGGAAATTCGGGGTCAACCTCTTCCAAATCTAGGGTTTGGCGTGGGATCCGAGGATGGACGGGGTTCTCGCCGGAGTTGGAGGGAGAGGTGGTGGCCGAACTCGAGGAGGTGGTCAGAGAGGGTCACCGGAGTCGCGGTGGATGAGCCGGAGCTCGGGGCCGCCGCCAGAGATGTGAGGCGATGTCGGGCGCGGTGGAGGAACTCCGGTGGTCGGCCCGGGCAGCTTGGGCTTCAGGGGCTGCGGCCGGGCCGAGCGGGCCGGCGCGGTGCACGGCGGCGGGAGGCCACGTGTCAGGCACTGGTTGGCTTGGGGCGCGGCGTGATTTAGTCTGTTCCGGGTCGGACATGTCCAGCGTCTTGGAGGGGCGATTTCTAGGGTTTGTATCGCGAATTTGGAGGGGGAGACACCTATTTATAGGTAGGGGAGTTAGGAGAGTCCAAATGAGGTGCGGTTTTCGCCCACACGATCTTGATCCAATGACGGAGAGCATGGAGGGGGTTTATATGGATTAGTGGGCTGTTTTGGAGCGGTGTTGGGCTGCAACAAGAGAGGGGATTTTACGGTTACCCGGTTAACCGTTGGGGCATCAAACGACCTCCAAATTGAACGAAATTTGACAGGCGGCCTACCGGTGATGTACCAAGGCCACTTGACAAATCTCGACCCATTCCGAGAACGTTTTTCTCCTGCTCACGAAATGAGATTCGAGGGGTGCAACAGGGCACGAGAGAGCGTCGGATTGCGAAACGGACAACGGGGGAAAAGACCAGATGCATGAGACGAACATGACAGCAAATGAGATGCACATGATGACATGATATGAAATGCATGACATGAGAAAAATGCAAAACAAAGACAAAAACCCAACCAAGGAGGAAAATATCATACCACATAGCCAGAAATGGCAAGAGTTGGAGTTAGAAATATGGAAAGTTACATCCGGGGTGTTACATTCCTCCTCTCTTCCCCATCATTGGCCGCACACAATTTCCCCCCGCTCACTGCTCGCCCGCCCGTGCCATCTTCCTTGGTAGCTCGCGTGTACCATATCCCCCCCCACTCACTTCTCGGCACACACGCCATCTTCTTTGCTCGGCCGCCCGAATCCACTTCCTCACTCGCTCGCAGGCACCGAAAACCCCAATCACTCAGTGCCCTAAAAAGCCCTATGGCAGAACCGACTGACACGCAGAGTCGCGATTGGAATTCCCTCCCCGATGTTCTCTTAGAACAGATTTGTAATCGTATGGACCGGCTCAGCACCGTGCGTCTGGCCGCATGCTCGGTGTATTTGTGGCGTATATTCGTCGGCAACCAGCCAACCCTTTTCAAGACACCCTGCTTGCTGATGCCCGATCCTCGCAGGTGGCCCAGACACCAACTTGACGATCTTACGGAGGTTGGCGTGGTGCCCCTCGACATGTTACCACTACCCGTCCACCTGTCCTTCATGTGCGGCCACTACTGGGCGGGCATGAAGGCCAACTGGATCATCCTCATCCACCAATCCGGTAGTCGGTGGCATCTCGTGGATATCTACACCCAGTGAGAGATCACCCTTCCATCGTTGGATACCGCCGGCATCGAGCCTCGTGGCCCGCCGGACACTCCTGCCTACTATGCATGAGACGCGTCGAGCTTTTGGTGCGACCTCCGTTTGTTGAAGGTTGTAATCGGCGAAGTGTGCACACCATTAGAAGACTACATGGATTACAAGCTCATTGCCTTGTTCGACATGGGATTAGTCTATCTGGAATCCGGTCGCCATACATGGTTATGGCTCATCATCAATCCTCTTGACCCTCCATTTCTGTCTGATGCTATAGTGCACGATGGCATCGTTTATGCGGTCAACGCACAGATTGGCTGCATATACTGGTGGAATCTATCGTTGTTTAATTGTTTTATCCCATCTCATCTTTACCTTATGAATACGACTGCCTATTGATTGTTAGAAATTTAGAATAGATAGTATGTCTATAACCACATCATTGCTATATGTTCCTCTCATTTCCTATATTTTTATGACCACATATATTATTGTTAGAGTTGATATGAGAACAATTGGCATATAATGATTGTTAGAATAAATACTATGAGTATAACCTCATGATTGCTATATGTTACTCTCATTTCCAAAAAAATTATAACCACGCGTGTTATTGTTAGAGTTGATATGAGAACAGTAGTAACTGCTATGGTAGAATATGAGTAGGCCCTGTCATAGTTATTTTCCTCTCATTTTTACGTGATGTTTGAACCATGACATATTGCTACAATCTAAAAGCCATTGGCTTATTTTTTCTAACTTGGGGTACGATTATGACCACGGCATTGCAATTCCCTGTCTATGATCTGTGTCACTGTTATAATATTCTTAATTCCACACATACTCTGAACATGATTGTATATTTTTGTCCTTTTGGTCTCCAATTTGATTTGTTGCGGCAGACGCAAATGTGCTGGCCTTCGTAATTCCAGGACCTGTAAATATATAAGTCAATGGGTGGTGGTTTATCGCTCGTTCAACTGACGGCGGTCTTTGATGCTCATTCGCACGTACCAAATTGACCAAACCATTTCATCAAACCACATGCAATACAATGCTTGGGGCGTTTGTGACTGTGATGGCTATGGCTGCTTCGTGTTCGAGAAAGATCCCATATCCATTGGGCCAGGCGTATTCAACTGGAGGCGGGTTTACAGCCTCGGCAACCACTCCATGTTCCTCGGGCTCAATTATCCGATCATCCAGCCAATCATCAATCATATCACCGGCGATGATTACCGTGCTATGCAACTTCCATTCGCCAGTGGAACTGTGTTTACACATCATACCATGGGTTTCATGAATCACCATATCCAGAGATTCATCGACACAACTTGTTGCCAGATAATCTTTAGTCTGTGAAAGGCATCAAGATTCCAAGCGATGAATGGATTTTGCAAACCCGACAGGCGGCGATGTGGTTCATGCCAACAGCAAGTATGCACAACTTGATTTGTAGTGATATCTAGATTGAGCCATGTATCCTACAGCTGTAGCATGACCCTCTTTTGTTGGATATTATGTACTGTATTTAGTTTGAAGGATAGATACCTTTCTGGGATCAAGTGCATCCTAACTCACCTGCATAGGATGTATTGATAATGACGATGGAGATGATGTGCTGTAGGATCGAAAGTATGTCTAGAGGGAGTGATTAGACTACTTGACCAAATAAAAATCTATCATTTTCCCAATTTTATGTCTTGGCAGATTTTAGCAACTTAGCACAAGTCAAGCAATCAACCTACACATGCAAGTCTAAGAGTATAGCAGCGGAATGTAAATCATTGCATATGAAGGTAAATGGGAGGAGTTTGGAGGGAGAAAAAGCAACGTAGACACGGAGATTTTTGGCGTGGTTCTGATAGGTGGTGCTATCGTACATCCACGGTGATGGAGACTACAACCCACGAAGGGTAACGGTTGCGCGAGTCCACGGAGGGCTCCACCCACGAAGGGTCCACGAAGAAGCAACCTTGTCTATCCCACCATGGCCATCGCCCACGAAGTACTTGCCTCACCCGGGTATATCCTCACGAAGTAGGCGATCTCCTTGCCCGTACAAACTCCTTGGTTCAACTCCACAATCTTATTGGAGGCTCCCAAGTGACACCTAACCAATCTAGGAGACACCACTCTCCAAAAGGTAATAGATGCTGTGTTTATGATGAACTCCTTGCTCTTGTGTTTCGAATGATAGTCTCCCCAACACTCAACTCTCTCTCACAGATTTGGATTTGGTGGAAAGATGATTTGAGTGGAAAGCAACTTGGGGAAGGCTAGAGATCAAGATTCTTGTGGTTGGAATGGAATATCTTGGTCTCAACACATGAGAGGTGGTTCTTTATCAGAAAATGTATGCTGGAAGTGTAGGCATGTTCTGATGGCTCTCTCCACGAATGAAGAGTGGGTGGAGGGGTATATTTAGCCTCCACACAAAATCTAACTGTTACACACAATTTACCAAACTCGGCGAGACCGAATCATGAAACTCTGTGAGACCGATTTAGTTCAAAATGTGAACGTTAGGATTTTCGGTGGGACCGACATGTCAACTCAGTGGGACCGATTTCATTAGGGTTAGGGCATACCGTAATCTCGGTGAGACCGATCACATAAACTCGGTAAGACCGATTTCTGTAATAGGCAAACAGAGAGTTGGTGAGGCAAACTCGGTGGGACCGAATCGCTCATTTCGGTGAGACCGAAACACTATGAAAGGGAAACAGAGAGTTTGCATTGCGAACTCGGTGGGACCGATCACTCATCTCGGTTAGACCAAAACGTTACAAAGGGAAACAGAGAGTTTGCAATCCCATCTCGGTGAGACTGTGATCCCTATCGGTGAGACCGAATTGATTAGGGTTTCTGGCTATGGCTATGTCAAGTGAACTCGGTGGCGCCGGATAGATCAAATTTGTGGGGCCGAGTATGACTATTGGTTTGGGACATATGTGATATGAGAAAGTGGTTGAGGGCTTTTAGAGCATATCACTCTGCATTTTGAGAAAGCAAGCCATTAAGCAACACCTCATCCCATTTTAATAGTATTGGCTTTTCCTATGGACTCAATGTGATCTTGGATCACTAAAATGAAAAAGGTAGAGTCTTGAGCTTGAGCCAATGTGTGTCATTAGCATTTTGAGGGGTCCACATTCCTAGTCCATGCCATGCCAATCATTAAACTTTCTGAAATGATCATCTTAAAAGAGCATTAGTTCAATGAGCTATATGTTGTTAGGAATTACCAAAACCACCCAGGAATAGTTGCACTTTCCACCTCCCCCTTTTTGGTAATTGATGACAACATATAAATCAAAGCTTTGACAAATGATAATAAGATTTAAATCCATCGTCACTTTGAGAAGTATGTGATAAGCAAGAGCTCCCCCTAAGTTTGTGCATTATTTAAATTTTGCTTTTGAATGCAAATGAACAATCAATTAGGATCATGATTTACTCTTCCATGTCACATACATCTTGGTGGAGCGCTCAAAATGATAGAGAGTAAAAATATGCACTCATCACCAAGGCAAAGTGAATTATCATATAAGAGAGATAAAAGATGACATCATTCAAGCACAAGCATTAATATAGGATGTGATCAAACACATGATCATACAAGTATCTCACACATATAGACAAAGAGTATCAAGCAAGCACACAAATAAGTATCAACCAAAAGACAAAGAAGGCAAAATAAGCAAAGCTATCTCTCTCTCGAAGCCTGTGATCTATACACTTTCTCCCCCTTTGGCAAAAAGTTACCAAAAAGCTTGAAAATGCATAGTGTTATGCGTCTATCTAGGCTTGATCTTCGGGAGAAGGCATTGAGAGGACTCTAAGCATGAATGCAACTGTGGAAGTTGTTGCAGCTGGTGGAGTCGCAACTGGAGGTGGCACTGATGCTGTGGCTGCAGGTGCTGATGTAGTAGCTCTAGTGTCAGTCATTGGCACTACAACAGATCTCTGCCCACTTGGCACTCTGTGAAAGGCATCTGTAGTAGCCTACCCTTTCCTCTCCTTGGCTTCTTCCTGAATCTGCTCAACTGTTGTCTGCATCTCTTTCACCTTTAAATTAAGATCATAAAATTTAGTTTCAATGATCCTTTCCAGGTTCTCTTGGTTCTGAGTCAGGGTGGCCAAGCCCTTCTCAATCCTCAAGGTGGCTTGAATCAGATATCCAAGTTGACCTTGCTTAGTCTTTAGAAACACTTGAGATGCCTCTTCAGCACTTGGCATCTTTGCAGCTTTCTCAGCCTTTGCTTTCTCTCTCCTTTCTTGTGCCTCTATAGATGTGGGATCATCTTCATTCATAGCAATAGTGTTGTCCTCAAAATCTGGTCTCAAGAGTAGATGTTCCTTGTCCAAAAGATAAGTTCATGTGCCCATTGAAAGTGCGTTATATCGACTAGAGGGGGGGTGAATAGGCGATTTTTATGAAAGTCTTCAAAACGTGAGAGTTATGAAGACAAACAGCGAAGATTATGCCTATTACTATGTAGCGGAAGTTAGATTACACTAGGCCAGTCATGGTCATGTAGTCAATAGAGTAAAAGCACAATGACAAACAACTACAGTGTAATAAGGAGCAGGTAGGAAGAAGTTATGAAGCCAAACAGATCATACGTTCACGTTGTGAAGACAAAAGATAAAGCAAGCATGCAATGGCTTCACAATGTGTAACAGTAAGAAAAGGAAGTGAAGATGAAACCAGTGACTCGTTGAAGACAATGATATGTTGGACCAGTTCCAGTTGCTGTGACAACTGTACGTCTGGTTGGAGCGGCTAGGTATTTAAACCTTAGGACACATAGTCCCGGACACCCAGTCCTGAACACACAGTCCAGGACACCAAGTCCTCACCGTATTCTCCTTGAGCTAAGGTCACTTAGTCCTCGCCCAATCACTCTGGTAAGTCTTCAAGGTAGACTCCCAAACCTTCACAAACTTCATTCACTGGCAATCCACAATGTCTCTTGGATGCTCTGAACGCGAAGCCTAACCGTCTGGAGGATTCACGGTTCTCAAGTGTAATAAGTCTTCAGATCACACAGACAAGAAGACTTAAGTGATGCCCAATTTGCTCTGGCTCTGGGTGGTTAGGGGTTTTCTCCTCACTAGGAATTTTCTCTCAAAGGCTTCGAGGTGGGTTGCTCTCAAACGACAAAAGCCGTGCACTGAAATCTGAGCAGCCAACCGTTTATGGTTGTGGGGGTGGGCTATTTATAGCCACTTGGCAACCCGACCTGATTTGTCCGAAATGACCCTGGGTCACTAAGGAACTGACACGTGTCTCAATGGTCAGATTTCAAACTCTCATGGCAACTTTGCTTGTGCTACAAGCAAAGCTGACTTGTCCGGCTCTGGACAAGATTCGCTCTCATTGTCTTCGCTTGAAGACACTTCATATACCACCTTTGTCTTCAATGTCTTCATACATTTTTAGGGGTCATCTCTGGTAGTAAAACCGAATCAATGAGGGACTTCTACCTGTGTTATCCTGCAATTCTCACAAACACATTAGTCCCTCAACTAGGTTTGTCGTCAATACTCCAAAACCAACTAGGGGTGGCACTAGATGCACTTACAATCTCCCCCTTTTTGGTGATTGATGACAAACTAGTTGAAGTTTTCAACGGGGAATATAATGTGTGAAATTTGTAAAGGAAGGAATTGTCTTCATAAGTTGCAAGGGCTCCCCCTGAAGATGTGCATATAAGTTAATTTGCTTTTGGAATGCAAATGCACATGGCAGGTTGTACTTGTGGAGATCCACTTCAGCTTATGATGACAATCCACTATGCATGTGAAAGTATATGAAGATAATGACATGCATAATGGAAAATGGACGTCTGCAGAATGAGATAAGTGCGGAATTTATCGTCGCACATGCGGAATTTATCTTCGCAAACAGAGTGGCAAACGAGTAGCAGACGACCATCGAGTCTTAGTGTTACAACTCAAAGAACCGAATGAAGCAAAAACGAGAGTTGTAAGCACGAAGCAAAATGTAGCAAAAAAAATATAGCACCCGCCCATATGGACCCGCTTGAAGACTATCAACCCATACGCTTCTCCCCCTTTTGTCAGCAAGGACTAAAAAGGTTCGAAGACATAGAGTGTCTACTCGTTTCCAGGAGCAGCAGGGTCGTTGGAGGTGTTTGGCGGTGCAGACGAGCTTGGAGGTGCTGAAGCAGGTGGCGGTGATGTAGCATCGTCGTCTTCATCAATGATCCTTGCAGTAACTGTGGCAGCAGATGAAGAAAACTCAGAGTCTTCAAGTGATGGTGTGTTGCGCATCACAGCCCTTCTAGGGAGGTGTGGTGTCAAACTTGAAACGCTCTGTGAAGCCATCCTCTTCAAGTTCAGCTTCAGTACATATCATTGAGAGCCCTTTCCATGTACGACGGCACGTTTCATGTGTAACGAAAGCATTCTTGGTGGCTAGGTTTCGAAGACGATTGACATCCACCAAGAGGCTCTTCATCTGACGCTTTAGCCAGTCGTGATGCCTATCTTGCTTTTGGTGAAGGGCCACAAGAAGCTCTCGGTCATTGAGGACACGAGCACGCTTCTTGGGTCTTGGAGCATTTGTGCTGTCTGTGGCTTCAGTAGATGCTGGTGCACGTGTAGTGCCAGCCAACGGATATACCCTGGATATGGCTTCAACACCTTCAACATTCTGCGTGAAGCTCTGGTGTTCTGCATTCTGAAGACTTATCGGTTGCTTGGCAGGCTCAGGATATATTGCTTCAGCAGAGGTATCCACATCTGGCAAGAAGATCCGATGGTTTCGGGCAGAGGGCTGATACGAGATCGCAGAGTGCAGTTTGATCAGCCTCATCACCCAAGGAGCATAGAACTTCAAACCAAATAATTCTGAGCCTGACGCTGCAAGTTGGCGTATGAAGAGATCCTCTGTGCGTTGAAGCATTTGCCATGCAGGATATAGAATATGAGAGTCTTCATTGCACCCTCAATCTTGGCATGTGGTGAGTGTCCCTTAATGGGCCAGAGAGTCCGCCGGATGATGTGATATATTGTCCTGGGCAGGTACTCTAGGTCTTCAACGAAGAACTTAGTAGGATAGGGTGCATCATGGGGCAAAGGCTTCATCATTGAGAGCATCTGACTCATATTGGGTTCAGGCCTCTGGAATATGCTCTCAATAGCTTCAGAATGTAGTTGACAGCCTTCCTCGAAGAATTCGCCTGGAGTGGGAAGGCCGGTGAGCTCAATGATATCAAATGCATTGGCTTCATGATGGACATTGCCGGTCATCCACTCCAGGATCCAAGTCTTCGGATCTCTGTTGTATCCTTTGATATGGAGGGTGGCATAGAACTGAAGCAGAAGCTCTTCATTCCAGTGCTCTTCATCAGTCACAAACGGCAGTAGACCCACTTGCCTGAAGCAATCCAGTGCTTCTTCTAAGCAGGGTAGACCAGCAATGGCTTCAACCTCAAGGCGCTTGTGCGGAAAGATGCGGCCTTGGTTGTATAAGATGCATGAATAATAGCTGCGCTGAGAATAGCTCCAGAACCTGTCTGATACAATCCTTTCCCTTGAATAGGGGTTCTTGGAGCTATTGAAAAATGTATTGTCTGCCTTGAAGCTGTTGATGTCAAAGGAACCAGGTGCTGATGCAGGACCTGGGAACCTTGGCAGCCTTGGGACTGGCTTCTGAACATGAGGCCTGTGCTCAATATGATAATCGAATTGAGGACCTGCAGCAGACTCAGGAACAGAAGTGTCTGGCTCGGTAGCTTCGCTGTCCGCTAAAGCATTTGGTGGGGCGGGCTCCACATTGGCTTCAGTGTTTGTGGTGGCAGCCGCAACATTTTCTTCCTCCGCTTGTGTAGTTGGAGGGACAACCTCAGGCACGTTCTCCTGGAGAACTGCATCTTGATGGAGCGGGGGAGTGGGTTCTGGTGGTGCTTCTTCATTTTCTTCGGCTGATGCAACCGGAATTTCTGCAGTATGGACTTGAGGTCGTGGATCTTTGTGAAGCCTACGGAACGCAGACGACTCTTGTGGGGTCGGAGTGTGCTGGACCTCAAAGTCTTCTTCCTCCTGAGGGCGATCCGCCCATGACTCATCTTGTGCCATTGGCATCAGAGGACAACCAATACTGATGAGTTCGCTTGTTTCAGGCTGAGGAAGGGCTGCATCATCTTGTACATTGTCTTGGTGACCAATGTCTTCAGCAGCTATGGGGTCGGCTGCTAGAATATCTTCAGCTTCAGGAGCCTCTATGGGAGCAGGCTCATGAACTGTTAGTCGTCTATCTGCATTGGGGTGAAGGACAGAGAGGGGTTCAACCATCAAGGGCTCTGTGGGAGCAGCCCGAGCTTTCTTGATCTTGCGCTTCTTCTTGGTTGGGTCAGAAGGACAGGCTGCAGAGTGTTTCCTCTTTCTAGCTTCAGCCTCTGCATTCCGTCTCTTCTTGAGCTTAGAAGCGGTTGACCGGCTCTTTGGCTTCGAGCCAGCCGTGGCGGTGGGGAAGACAAGCGGAACAGCTTCTTGCCTTGGTGCCTCTAGTTCATTCACAGCAGGCTGCTTCTTCTTCTTCGCGGCCATCTTGGGGTCGATTCCAGGACGCCCAAGTGCCTTGCGCTTCTCGGCCTCATTGTAGGCCTGCACACATCGTTCTGCCAGAGACTTCGTCCGCTCACGCGAGCCCTGAGCTTCAGCACGCTTCTTCAAAAAATTCTCCTCGAGCTTATGCAGCATGATTTTGAAGCTTTTCACTTCCTGCACGCTGAGCCTGGCCATGTGCTTCTTGAACTGAGCCTTTTCATGATCAATTTTCTGCTTCAGCTCAACAATGCGCTGAGCAACGGCCAATTCTGAAGCAATTGCGCCTTGGAAGGCGACACTGAGGCCAACGGGCAGCTGCAGATCTTCGAAGCTGATGTCTGGTGAGGCAAACCATTCATCAATGAAGTTGTGGATGATGGCGACATCAATGAGAGGCAAATTGTTGAAGATTTCAGCTTCTTCCTTGCTTTTGATAAGCTGCTCTAGAGCGTCATCTCCAAGATCTTCATCGCTTGATAGATCAATGGCTTCGCTGCGCAGAATGGCAGCAGCAGTGAGCTCTTTGCCGGTGTGTTGCTGGGGCTCCTTTTCCTTCTTGGGCTTGGAGACGCGGGAGACGTCTTCAGACTGCACACTGACTTCAGGAGGTGCAGTTTTCAATGGCTTTGCCCTAGAGATCTTTGACGAAGGGGCCGGCTTTGAAGCTTTTGTCTTCTTTGACTGCTTTGGCTTCGGGACAGCAGGGGCTTCATCAGACTCAGAGTTAGCTGGAGGGTCATTCACGGCAGTCCCTTGGACTAACATGTGGGTGATCAGGCCCTCAAGATTGGAAAACGGACCGATGACATTGGGTTCGGCGTCGCGTGTGCCATCTGCCCTTGGTGCGGAGGGACCAGGGTTGAAGTCTAACCCAAATTTCTTCTTATTCAGCTTCGCTGACTGTTGGGCAAACTGAAAGTTGTGCTTGAAGAGATTGTCGTCACGGCACCAGAGGAGTGACGATGGATGCGCATCATCAGGCTGTGGTCCTCGGACCATGCATGGGTAGAAGCCTTGAGCAATGGCTTCACCTCTGGTCTTGGGTATGAGATTCTTGTAAAGGATGTCCCCCCATGGCTTCTTGATGGCACATTTCTCAGCATACTCCTGAGTGACGAAGCGGTATTTGAACCACTGTTCTGCCCAATAGCGTCGAATCCATTGGATTCGGGTCTTGCGCTGCCCATAGCTCTCTTCTGGATTTGTTTTGTACATTTCTGCCAAGTCTTCAGGCAGATCCTTGGAAGTTCCCTCACGTCTCTGTCTACCCCCCTTCCTTGCTGCTGCTTCTGAAGCCATAAACTCTAACTTGAAAGGCTTCAAGACTTTCAAAGGCTTCAAAGGCTTTCTTTTTCTGGACCAACAGGAACTGGCTTCAGGAGAGTTTATGTGATGCTGTAGGAATTCTGCAAATGAATGCAGACTATGAGAACCAAAGGATTCTCCCACGGACATGTACCTGTGACAGCATTAAGGTGCGAGGGAAGGGGAAGAGGTCATATGCATTCTCAGAAGGTTTTGAAGATTAATCAGTTTAGAAGACATTGACCTCATCGTGCGAAGACATTCACTCATAGATAAGAAGTTGGTTCCAGATTTGTACGAACCCACAGATTAGTACAAGTGAGGAATCTAACTACTTTATGAAGCACAAGTGAATATACTAGGCATGTTATGAGATGCAGCGAGAGATCTAACTAGTGTGAAGAGAAACTTCTTATGGTAGAAAGTGACAGAACCATGAGATCAAAGGGGCTGTAAAAAGAAGTTTTATTTACCACACAGGAACTGCTAGACAGAAGGGAGTTGATGCCGAGAAGTTCAGTCCTCCGTGCCCTAACTTGGCGACGGAAAACACCTACGGCAACGGCGGAGAGGACGATGTCCGTGGTCGGCGTGAGGACGGCGTTGGAGAGGTTGCGGCAGCGAAGCGCTTTGTCTCCGGCGTCGTCGAGTGCTAGCGGTGGCGCTAGGGTTCGTGCGAGGGTGGAAGAAGGAGATAATGACCGCGGTAAGTGTGAACTTATAGGCGTAGGGGCGGCACTGCGCTATTACTCAGGTGCCCCTGGCGATTCGCATTTGAGTAGTACATGGCCATCATTCGGTATTTTGGGGGCAGTTCCACATCCCACGCACGCCTAGATTGTCGGGCGGTCGTTCCTACTTCTCCGGATTTTATGTGGAGGAATGAGCATTGAAGACGGACTTTATGGTTGTCTCTATATCTTCTGCTGACTAGGACGCAGTGAAGACATTCGATAGTTTCAATAGAATGCATATGACTTGGAGAGATAGAATTTGAGATAGAAAGCATAGAGAGATTAGGGTCCGATCACATTCACTTAGTTCAAAAGATTCAACCAAGAAGTCATAGCTATAAGTGAATGCTGTAGAGGACAGAACACTAGCATATATATATATATATATATATATATATATCTATACAAGCAACGTAGTGAAGATAATCATGAAGACATGTTTGAAGCCAAACCAAATGTCAAGACAACCAAATGTGAAGATATTGCAAGGTAACGCCATGAGTGAAACACTTCAAAATAGAACGTTTGGTGGTGGCGTTACCCACCGTATAGGAAGTATTAGACCCAGACACGGTGCACAATTATCGTGGCGCTCTGAAGTCAAATTCCACATTAATGTATTCACACTTAGAATGTATGTCTTCATTGAATGAAGATATACTTTACTTTGTGTGTTGCACATCTAAGTCATCAGTATGCATAAGTGTTAGGATGTGTGCCTGATCACAGGACATTTGAGGATTCCAAGATATTTAGCTCACACCGTAACTTGCAAAATCTCTTCTCATCCAAGGGCTTGGTGAAGATATCCGCCAATTGCTCTTCAGTGTTGACGTGTATGATATCAATGTCTTCCTTCACAACATGATCTCTGAGAAAGTGATGATGAATTTCAATGTGCTTTGTCTTCGAGTGCTGAACTGGGTTGTTGGCAATCTTGATGGCGCTTTCGTTGTCGCAGTAAAGTGGCACTTGCTTCAGATGAATGCCATAGTCCTTGAGTGTTTGCTTCATCCACAGAAGTTGAGCGCAGCAAGATCCATCAGCAATGTATTCAGATTCAGCAGTGGAGAGAGATACACAGTTCTGCTTCTTTGAGGACCAACATACAAGTGATCGTCCCAGAAAGTGACATGTGCCTGATGTAGACTTGCGATCAACCTTGTCACCAGCATAATCAGCATCCGAAAATCCAACCAAATCAAACTCTGAGCCCTTTGGATACCATAATCCTAGAGTTGGGGTGTGAGCCAAATATCGAAGAATTCGCTTCACAGCTAAGTGATGCGACTCCTTTGGTGCCGCTTGAAATCGAGCACACATGCAAACACTAAGCATAATATCTGGCCTAGATGCACATAGATAAAGCAAAGAACCAATCATGGAGCGGTATACCTTTTGATCGAACTCTTTACCATTGTCGTCAGGACCTAGATGATGTTTGGCTGGCATTGGTGTTGTGAAGCCTTTGCAGTCTTGCATTCCGAACTTCTTCAGGCAATCTTTGAGATACTTCTCTTGAGATATGAAGATGCCATTGCGTTGTTGTCGTATTTGAAGACCAAGGAAGAACTTCAGCTCACCCATCATGGACATCTGATATTGCTCTTGCATCATATATCCAAACTCTTCACTGTACTTCTGATTGGTGCAGCCGAAGATAATGTCATCCACATATATTTGGCACACAAACAGTTCACCATCATATGTCTTCGTGAAAAGAGTGGGATCCAGGGAACCAGGTATGAAGCCTTTGCTCTTCAGGAAGTATTTGAGTGTGTCATACCAGGCCCTGGGAGCTTGTTTGAGGCCATACAGTGCCTTGTTGAGATTGTATACCATGTCAGGATGTTTTGGATTTTCAAAGCCAGGCGGTTGTGCAACATACACTTCTTCTTCAATCTTTCCATTGAGAAAGGCACTTTTCACACCAATTTGATATAGAAGTATGTTATGATGATTTGCATAGGCCAGCAGTATGCGTATGGCTTCAAGCCTAGCCACAGGAGCAAATGTTTCATCAAAGTCAATGCCCTCCACTTGAGTATATCCTTGAGCAATGAGACGAGCTTTGTTTCTGACAACTTGACCATGCTCATCTTGCTTGTTACGGTATATCCATTTGGTGCCTATTATGTTGTGCTTCCGTGGATCAGGACGCTTGACCAGTTCCCATACATTATTCAGCTCAAACTGTTGAAGCTCTTCTTGCATAGCTTGAATCCATTCAGGTTCCATGAAGGCTTCTTCAACTTTCTTGGGTTCTGATATTGAGACGAATGCGAAGTGCCCACAGAAATTTGCTAGCTGAGTTGCCCTTGAACGAGTGAGTGGACCAGGTGCATTGATGCTGTCGATTATTCTATCAATCTGCACTTCATTTGCAACACGAGGATGTACAGGGCGAAGACTTTGCTCTTGCTGATCTGTGTTGTTGTTGGGAGGAATGTCTTCAGGCTGAGCATTGTCTTCATGTTGATCAGGTGCTGAGATGATAAGTTCTTCTTCAGGATGAGCTTCAGAAGGTATAATCTCTCCAGTTCCCATAAGCTTGATTGATTCACTAGCTGGAACTTCATCTAGCACATTTGGCAGTTGCTCTCTTTGTGAACCATTTGTCTCATCGAACCGCACATCCACTGTTTCAACCACTTTGTAATGAAAGAGATTGAAGACTCTGTAGGAGTGCGAGTCCTTTCCATATCCAAGCATAAAGCCCTCATGTGCTTTAGGTGCAAATTTTCAAGTGTGATGTGGGTCCTTGATCCAGCACCTTGAGCCAAATACTCTGAAGTAACTGACATTTGGCTTCTTGCCCGTTAGGAGTTCATAAGATGTCTTGTTCAGAAGCTTGTGAAGATAAACACGATTGATTGTATGGCATGCAGTGTCAATGGCTTCAGTCCAGAATTTTCTTGGAGTCTTGTATTCATCTAGCATCGTTTTGGCCATCTCAATGGGTGTTCTGTTCTTGCGTTCGACGACGCCATTCTGCTGTGGCGTGTACGGAGCTGAGAATTCATGTGTGATGCCCAAGGTACCAAGATATGTATCAAGGCCAGTGTTCTTGAATTCAATGCCATTGTCACTTCTGATGTGCTTTATCTTGGCGCCAAAATTGTTCATAGCTCGATTGGCGAAGCGTCTGAAGACATCCTGCACTTCAGTCTTGTAAAGGATTATGTGGACCCAAGTATATCTAGAGTAATCATCAACAATCACGAAGCCATAGAGGCAAGCAGTAGTAGTAAAAGTTGAGTAGTGAGTGGGACCGAAAAGATCCATGTGGAGCAGTTCGAAGGGTTGAGTAGTAGTCATGATTGTCTTCGAAGGATGCTTTGCCCTTGTCATCTTCCCTGCTTCACATGCACCGCATAAGTGATCTTTCTTGAACTTGATGCCCTCGATGCCTATGACATGCTTCTTCTTCGCAAGGGTGTGGAGGTTCCTCATGCCAGCATGCCCAAGCCTTCGATGCCAAAGCTAGCATTCTGAAGCTTTTGCAAGAAGACATACTGCAAGTTGTGGCCCTGCTGAGAAATCTACCACGTATAGATCATCTTTTCGATACCCTTCAAACACTAGAGACTTGTCAGATTCCATTAGTACTAGGAAACGATATTTTCCAAACATTACGATCATGTTCAAATCACAAAGCATTGAGACAGACATTAAGTTGAAGCCTAGGGATTCAACAAGCATGACTTTATCCATGTGTTGATCCTTTGAGATTGCAACTCTACCTAGACCCAATACCTTACTTTTACCAGTGTCAGCAAATGTGATGTGGCTCTTGTCAGATGGACGTAATGTTGAGTCCATAAGAAGGCTTCTTTTGCCAGTCATGTGATTTGTACATCCACTGTCAATAATCCATTCTAAAGACTTTGAAGTTGCTGGTGTCGTACCCTACAGTGCAGTTAGGGGGATAGGCTTCACGAAGGGAATTGTGAAGCAAAAACATTTGATGAACCAGTGGGTTATGAAAACTTAGATCCAGATTAGGACTAATAGGGAGAGTAGCATGCGATTCAGGAACGAAGTACATAATGATGCCATTCGGGCATTTTATCTTGCGCCCTACAAGATTTTTAAGGTCCCAGCAATAGCGTCAGAAGATTTTGTTTTTCTGCTGGAGACCTTTCCCTGCAAAAGAGAGTTAAGCTTTCTTAACCACCCACATCTTCAAGGGTGGCTTAGAAGCAATAAGTCTAAGTGCAGCATCTGAGAATTTTGGCTTTGAAGCCTTAGCAAATAGTCTTGCAGGTGGACAATAATACTCATAGGAATAAGCAGAATAATTTTTGGTCATATGAACATGACGGTTCGATGAACCGCTCTCATATTCATATGCCTGAGTATGGTTTCCCTGCAAAACATTTGCGTTAGTGTGACTCAGGTGAGTCCTCTGATTGTATGAAACCTTTGGTCTGAGGTTTGTCTTCTTCAAGTGAGGTGTCATGAAGACATTCACAGGAAGATTTTCCAGACACTTTTTCAGAACCCAGATCTTCTTCATAGGCGGTCCATTCCTGCAGTTAGTACCAATGTACCTGGCAAACACTTCACCATTCTGATTCTTAAACAGTTTATAGTTTGCATCAAAGGATTCATCAATAATAATGGGGTTAGCACATGTGAAGCCAGATAAATTGGATGGATCTGCTGAAGTTTCCTTTGCAGCAGCCCATCTGGTTTTGGGGTACTGCTCAGGTTTCCAGTAAGAGCCATCTACATTTATTTTCCTTACGAACCCAACACCCTCTTTCCTAGGGTTTCGGTTCAGAATCTGCTTCTTGAGGACATCACATAATGTCTGATGTCCTTTAAGACTTTTGTACATTCCTGTTTCAAGCAATGTCTTCAACCTAGCATTCTCATCAGCAATAGCAGTGGTATCCTCAGCAGAGGGGTTAGTTACCACATCAACAGTTGAAGATATTGCAACAGCAGTAGCAGTGGAACATTCAGCAACAGAAGTAGCATTATCACGCTCAATGCATTTAAGACATGGTGGTTCAAATCCTTCCTGAGCAGAACTGATCTGTTCGGCGCGAAGTGACTCGTTTTCCTTTTGAAGATCTTCATGAGCCGCTCTCAATTTCTCAAGTTCTTGCTTCCTTTGAAGATAATCATAGGAAAGCTTTTCATGAGTTGTTGAGAGAGTATCAAGACGATCCTCAAGTTCCTGATACTTAACGTGAAGATTTTTTATGTCTTCAATTAAGGATTCAGATCGAGTCATTTCAGCACCCAACAGATCATCGCTTCTGTCTAACAGTTTTTGAATATGTTCCATAGCTTTTTGTTGTTCAGTTGCAATTTTAGCAAGTGTTTTGTAGCTGGGTTTTGAATCACAGTCAGAGTCATCGTCACTAGATGTTTGGTAGCGAGTAGTGCGTGTGTTTACCTTGGCACCGCGTGCCATGAAGCAGTAGGTAGGAGAGGAGTCATTCTTGTCATTTGCATCGGTATCGGTGATGAAGTCATTGTCTTCAGTGTTGAAGATGGACTTGGCGACGTATGCTGTAGCCAGACTCGCAATACCAGAATCAGACTCCTCCTCAGACTCCACCTCCGCCTCCTCAGAAGCGGACTCATCCTCTAAATCCATTTCCTTGCCAACAAACGCACGTGCTTTGCCAGATGAGCTCTTCTTGTGTGTTGAAGACTTTGAGGAAGACTTGGAAGAAGACTTTCAGTATTTCTTCTTCTTCTTGTCGTCAGAATCATATTCCTTGCTCTTCTTCTTCCTTCTGTTCTCATTGTCCCACTGTTGACACTCAGAGATGAAGTGTCCAGTTTTCTTGCACTTGTGACATGTTTTCTTCTTGTAGTCATGAGCAGAAGCTTCATCATTCCTTGAGCTTGATCGTGAAGATTTTCTGAAGCCTTTCTTCTTGGTGAATTTTTGGAACTTCTTCACTAGCATTGCAAGTTCCCTTCCAATGTCTTCAGGGTCATCAGAACTGCTGTCAGATTCTTCTTCAGATGAGGAAACAGCTTTTGCCTTCAAGGCACGAGTTCGCCCATAGTTTGGACCGTAGATATCTCTTTTCTCAGAAAGCTGAAACTCATGTGTGTTGAGCCTCTCAAGTATGTCAGATGGATTGAGTGTCTTGAAATCAGGACGTTCTTGAATCATCAGGGCTAGGATGTCAAACGAACTATCAAGTGATCTCAGCAGCGTCTTGACGATTTCATGTTTGGTGATCTCAGTGGCGCCGAGGGCTTGAAGCTCATTTGTGATGTCAATGAGCCGATCAAATGTGTGCTGGACATTCTCATTGTCATTTCGCTTGAAGCAGTTGAAGAGGTTGCGAAGGACACTGATTCTTTGATCTCTCTGGGTTGAGACGCCTTCATTGACCTTGGAGAGCCAGTCCCAGACCAGCTTGGATGTCTTCAAGGCACTCACACGGCCATACTGTCCTTTTGTCAGATGGCCACAGATGATATTTTTGGCAGTAGAGTCCAGTTGAGTGAACTTCTTGACATCAACAGCAGTGACACCTTCTCCAGCCTTGGGAACGCCGTTCTCGATGACATACCATAGGTCGACGTCAATGGCTTCAAGATGCATGCGCATCTTATTCTTCCAGTAGGGATATTCAGTTCCATCGAAGACGGGGCACGCAGCGGAGACTTTGATTATCCCTGCAGACGACATAGCTAAAACTACAGGTGGTTAAACCGAATCACACAGAACAAGGGAGCACCTTGCTCTGATACCAATTGAAAGTGCGTTATATCGACTAGAGGGGGGGTGAATAGGCGATTTTTATGAAAGTCTTCAAAACGTGAGAGTTATGAAGACAAACAGCGAAGATTATGCCTATTACTATGTAGCGGAAGTTAGATTACACTAGGCCAGTCATGGTCATGTAGTCAATAGAGTAAAAGCACAATGACAAACAACTGCAGTGTAATAAGGATCAGGTAGGAAGAAGTTATGAAGCCAAACAGATCATACGTTCACGTTGTGAAGACAAAAGATAAAGCAAGCATGCAATGGCTTCACAATGTGTAACAGTAAGAAAAGGAAGTGAAGATGAAAACCAGTGACTCGTTGAAGACAATGATATGTTGGACCAGTTCCAGTTGCTGTGACAACTGTACGTCTGGTTGGAGCGGCTAGGTATTTAAACCTTAGGACACACAGTCCCGGACACCCAGTCCTGAACACACAGTCCAGGACACCAAGTCCTCACCGTATTCTCCTTGAGCTAAGGTCACTTAGTCCTCGCCCAATCACTCTGGTAAGTCTTCAAGGTAGACTCCCAAACCTTCACAAACTTCGTTCACTGGCAATCCACAATGTCTCTTGGATGCTCTGAACGCGACGCCTAACCGTCTGGAGGATTCACAGTCCTCAAGTGTAATAAGTCTTCAGATCACACAGACAAGAAGACTTAAGTGATGCCCAATTTGCTCTGGCTCTGGGTGGTTAGGGGTTTTCTCCTCACTAGGAATTTTCTCTCAAAGGCTTCGAGGTGGGTTGCTCTCAAACGACAAAAGCCGTGCACTGAAATCTGAGCAGCCAACCGTTTATGGTTGTGGGGGTGGGCTATTTATAGCCACTTGGCAACCCGACCTGATTTGTCCGAAATGACCCTGGGTCACTAAGGAACTGACACGTGTCTCAATGGTCAGATTTCAAACTCTCATGGCAACTTTGCTTGTGCTACAAGCAAAGCTGACTTGTCCGGCTCTGGACAAGATTCGCTCTCATTGTCTTCGCTCCAAGACATAGGTTTTTGATTTAGGCATCACTTCAGTCATTCTGACTAGTTCTCCTGGACCCCACTTAACAGTACAGTGGTTCCTATGACTCAACACAAAAGAAAAAGAACTACGAAAGATCTAAGTCTTCGAGCTCCATAGGCTTCATAACGTGTCTTCTTTTGTCATAGACTTCAATGTGAATATCTTCATATACCACCTTTGTCTTCAATGTCTTCATACATTTTTAGGGGTCATCTCTGGTAGTAAAACCGAATCAATGAGGGACTTCTACCCGTGTTTTCCTGAAATTCTCACAAACACATTAGTCCCTCAACTAGGTTTGTCGTCAATACTCCAAAACCAACTAGGGGTGGCACTAGATGCACTTACACCCATCTTTGAGTTGATGAGCATTTGAATGTGTGGAGCATACCCACATGACCTCTTCTGATCTATAGTTGTCCTCTTGATTGTCTCAACAATCAGACTCATGAGTTTGAATTTTTTTGGGCACATCAAACAACTGCAGCAGGTTGATGGAGTGATCTCTGATCATTCTTTGATCTCTAGACTTCGGCAACAATGTATGCCTCAATATAGGGTTGATTATGGTCAATCCAGACAACAAATAATAGATAAAGCCCATCTTGTGAGTTTCTGAGGCTTTGTCAGGAATTTCCTTGTACATATTTTCCATAGAGTTGTGATCCTTCTTCTTCCTGGCATAAACATCTATGTCATTCTCTTGCTCTTCAGGTGCATTGATCAATTTTTCCCATTCATCAACTGTAGACTGGTACCTAGTACCTTCAGACATCCAGACAATTTCCCCATCAGGATAAAAGTGTGATGTGGAGTAGAATTGCATGATTAGTTCATCATTCCACTTGGTCAACTTCTGGCCCACAAACTTTTCCACTCCACATTGCTTGAAGCTGTCATGCACTCCTGGAAGATGGTCTTCATTGTTGTCAATGTACTTCCAATCTACCCACTTCATATCACAGACAATTGGCTTCTTGTCAAGCAAAACAGTTTCATAGAAGTCATGTTGCTCCTTGGTGTGGAACCTGTAATTCACGGCAGTCCTTCTCCTCACAGCATATGGGTCACACTATCTCCATAGTCTAAAACATGCCTCCTTCCTTATCTTCATGTTTTCTGCCACTGGATGGCTATCATCGTGATCTGGAATCTTGGGTTTGAGTTTCCTAAGCACTTCGGCTTCAGCATCTTCTTCAACTTCAGTTTCAGGCAGTGGGGCCTTGTTCTTTTCAGCAACTGGTATGTTTCTTGTGCTTCTCTTGGGTGTAGTCTTTGGAGCTGGAGAAGAAACATTGGGAGCTGTCTTGGGCTTAGAAGGGGCAGCCCCAGACTTGATGGCATCTCCCATTAGCTTTTGAGACTTTGATGCTAGTGCAACATCTTCTTCTTCTTCAGGATCATCCATCATAGAGGATCTTCCACTAACTTTGTCCATAGTTTTCTTGACCCTTTCTTTCCTTTTCTTGCCCTCACCAGCAGCCTCTTCAACATTTGACTTGGAAGTTTCAATAGTTGAGGCCCTGGCTTTTAAGGTTGGCACCCTCTTTCCAGGAGCCTTCTTGTGCATGTCAGGCTTGGTCGATGTAGCTGAGCCAAACTCCTTAACAACCTTTTTCTTCGAGCTCACTTCTTCCTCAGCAGCAACATAATCCTCATCTTCTGAGTCTGAGTTTCTCTTCTTCCTTGTCCTTGTAGCTTCCTTGGGAAAGTTTCTTGGGGTACTCCTGCTACCCTCATCATAGCTCCTAGAGGGACTAGTGCCCTCACTCAGGTTCATATGCTATTCTGACTTATTCTGGCTATCACTCTGATCACACATTCTGGCAAAGCAAACTGACAGTAGTCCCTGTGAATAGTTATAGATGAGATAGAGTGGATGAGCATCACAAAGTGCAGAGATTTTGCGAAACAAATGAGTCAAAAACTTAGTTTTAGTTTTCCACAGAAAACATTTCGGAGCTAGCGATTTGTTAAACATGATGACACCGAAGCAACTTTTGGAGTCTAAACTAGTGAAATTGGTCAGACCGAGACATAGTTCAGTGACTCCGAGATTGCTAGGGTTTCACAAAGAGTTGAACTCGATCACACCGATTTGCAAGTTTTGGTCAGACCGAAACGTGCAAGTGCAATGGCCTGAGCCAAATCGGTGAGACCAATGTCCACAACTCGATCAGTCCGAGATGAGTTCGGCGGAAACTTAACCCAAATTTTCGAATCGAATCTAATCTAAAGGAAGTTTTTGTTGGACAGGATGATCTCATATGTGGTAAAGAACATGGCATTTGCTTTGTGCTAAGAATTGGAGTAAAGGAACAGCACAAAGATTCAAACTCATACCCTAGTTCGGTGATGAGCTCGCTACGACGGCAACAACAAGGTTGAATTTCGTTGACGGCGACGGAGACCAGTGGCGGGAGGTTGCTGGCGACAAGAGGATGATCCAGAGACCCGAGGCAGCGGAGCAGGACACGCGTGGACTGAGAGGTTTTGGAGAAGTTTCCAAAATTTGACTCGTCGGTATATATATCCTGACCCTACCGATGTGACCGAGTGGAACAACTCGGTGGCACCAAGATGCAAAATCGCAAGCGGTTACAGCAACTCGGTGTGACTGAAAAGTTCTAATCGATTGCACCGAGATTGAAAACCTAAATCAACTCAGTGAACTCGGTCAGACCGAAAAGGATGAATTGGTCAGACCGAAATGCATAGAGAGGTTTTGGAAGTTTAAGTCTATGACGAATCAGGGACTCCGAGTGCTCCTCACACAGAGTGTTTGAATCTTACTTGATCAAACTTTGTGATGTAGCATGAATAGATTTTGAGACAAGAAAATCATAGATAGCTAGAGGAGGTTCTTAAGCATTCTTATCCATCCATTTGGCAAAAGAAAAAGAGCAAAACAAGCAAAGGAACAAATGGATTTCCTCGAATGAGTAAAATATGCACCCAACATGCTCACACAATAGAATGGAAAATGAAATATGTGACAAAGCATGCACAAACACTCTAGCATCTATCAAGCAATTGGCGATGACTAGGTCATCTATATATGAGTACATTGACTTAGGAGTCAAATGAGAACATTTGATCATAGGTCATACTCATCGTTTAAGCATGAGTGATGTTACCATTTTTACATAAAGCATTGTTGTGTTCACACCTTTAGAGTTGCTTTTGCTCAATTCTTAGAGTAAAGCTCCAACTAGATGTGATATCCCCCCTAAGAGGGATGAACTAACCTTGGGTTTTGTCGATGATGACTTCATGTAGATGTTTAATTTGTGGATGCTCAATGTTGATGCAGATCATTCGGAGCAATCCTTTGGAGTGAGTTGCACTTTCAATGATATCTACATGGGTTAGTCCCACAAGGAACAAACAAGGATATCCATAGACTTAGAGTGAAGTTCACACAAGATGATGTCCATGAAAGCATTGGGTTACCTTGTCCCTTGTCATACCAATAAGAGGGTTTGTGACTCCTTGAACTAGTGCAAGATGTGGAAGTTGTTTGCACTTGTTCTCACCAAAATGATATGAGTGAAGTATGTTTGCGGAGTCACCCTCAAGAACTCTCTAGTTCTTCTTCTTCGGGATCCACATCAACTTGATGGGAATCCTTGGAGTTGTAGTCATACTTGATGAAGTAGAACTTGATGTAGTCTTGGGAACCCACTTGACCAAGGCCTTGGGAGCTTCTTTAAATGCATCAATCTCTTCTTGAAGCTTGTCCTTGCCTTTTTTGCTTGTGGTCTTGTGGTGGAAGATCATCTTGAGCTCGTGTCCCCTTGGAAGAAGTAGGATCATACTTCTCTTGTTGAGGAACAAACTTCGTCTTGGGCTATTGATCTTCTTCCCACTCAACTCCATTGGCATTGAACTTTCATTCAAAACAAACACCTTGATTCTACTGGTGCCTTCCTTGCTTGCGTACAATTTCCTCAAATTGCTTACTTCCGGCAAGGCTCTTGTAAACACCTTTCTCTATAATTCCCTTTAATAAGCTATTTTCTTGCTCAAGTGTAAATTGGCTAAGAGAATCATTAGTGGAATCAAGAGAACTACTAGAAGCAACAATATTGGATTTAACATGATTATTGTTACTACTAGAGGAAGAATCTTTCTTACTCTTTTTGCTAGAATTTACTTGTGGCATGTAAGTAGACAAGAGTAAACGCTTGGCAATGTAAGAAGAACTTTTATTGCAAAGATCATCATTGATTGCTTTCAAGAACCCATGCTCCTTCTCAAGGTTGAGTTTTTTCAGAGCGTAGCTTCTCATGAGTCTTTAAAAGCTCTCGATGATCTTCCAATGTAGTTTCATGAGCTAACTTAAGAGTGTTTAGTTATTTAGTTATACGCTCAATCTCCTTCTTATCATCATCATTTGTTTTATCTTGATTAGCATAATTAATAGCAATTTCGTCATAGTTTTCATCACTAGAGTTGTCAACAAGTAAATCATCATCACCTAGCAAATCATCTTCATCACTATTGAAATCAACATACTCGGCGTGTGATACCTTTGGGCCTTTCTCCATGAAGAACCTTCCAATTCCTTCATTAGGTGAGTCAAATATGTCATAGGAGTTGGTTGACACAAGTGCTAGACCGGCAACACCTTCATCTTGAGTATATTCGGAGTCAGAGTGATAACTTCTCTCGGAGTGATTGTCGGAGTCGGAACCAGATACACATTCACCAACATGAGCTTGATGTCTTTGTTTTGTGTAACTTGTCCTTCCTTTCTGAATGCTTGCTTCTGTGAGAGGTTCTTCTTTCATAACGATCATCTCTACTCCTCTCTCTTGGAGGTGATTCTTCTCTTCTACTTCTCCTTTTGGGCAAATCTTCTCTTCTTTTGTTGGGAGTTGTACACTCATTGGAGTAGTGTCCGGTTCTTCCACAATGGTAGCAATTACGCTCACGACTAGAAGATCTACTGTCATTGTAGGACCTTGACTTGTGTCATGGAATTGTCACGGCAGATGTCCTAGTGTGAGGACTTAGTCGTGGAGCCATCGCAATGAGGTTAGTTTAAAGGGGTTAATCAGGACAAAGGACACGAGGAGTTTATACTGGTTCGGCCCCTTGCGGTGAAGGTTAAAGCCTAATCCAGTTGGAGGTGGTATTGTTAGGGTTTCGATGAGTAGGGAGCAAATACGCTTAACCTGGCTCTCGATCTGTTGTTTCTTATCCTAAGCCGCCGCTGGGTCGTCCCCTTATATACACTAGTTGACGCCCTGTGGCCTACAGAGTCTCGGCCGGCTCATACAACGTATCTGGCTCGGTGCCTTTCTTACATGCCTTACAATACAGTCTATGTACATGGCGATTTATATCCGTGGGCCTTAAGCCACCTTCGGGTTTGGGCCCTCTACTAAGCCTATCTATGGACCGACATTGTTAATATGCTCTTGGTCTGCATTGAGATGAACTGCCATAGGGATGACCCTGCCCCTCCTGGGCGGGTCATACCTGATAGTCATATCCCCAACATTAGGCCCCAGGTTGATCTAAACTTGTCCATGTCAATATTCAAGACTTAGAAAAATCCTTCCTCCTCTTACTGTGAAATATTGTAACCCGCCATGACGTCATCTCAAAAATTGTGATAACTGCTACCTCTTGAGCACTAGGTTGGATTTCCCTTGAAGAGGAAAGGGTGATGCAGCAAAGTAGCGTAAGTATTTAACTCAGTTTTTGAGAACCAAGGTATCAATCTAGTAGGAGACTACATGCAAGTCCCTCGTACCTACACAAACAAATAAGAACCTCGCAACCAACGCGATAAAGGGGTTGTCAATCCCTTCAGGGTCACTTACGAGAGTGAGATCTGATAGAGATAATAATGATAAGATAAATATTTTTGGTATTTTTATGATATAGATTGAAAGTAAAGATTGCAAAATAAATGGTGCCAGAAATAACTTGTTGATGGGAGATTAATATAATGGAGAATAGTCCCGAGGGCCATAGGTTTCACTAGTGGCTTCTCTCAAGATAGCATAATTATTACGGCGGGTGAACAAATTACTGTCGAGCAATTGATAGAAAAGTGAATAATTATGAGAATATCTAGGCATGACCATGCATATAGGCATCACGTCCGTGACAAGTAGACTGACTCCTGCCTGCATCTACTACTATTACTCCACACGTCGAACGCTATCCAGCATGCATCTAGAATATTAAGTTCATAAGAACAGAGTAACGCATTAGGTAAGATGACATGATGTAGAGGGATAAACTCAAGCAATATGATATAAACCCCATCTTTTTATCCTCGATGGTAACAATATAATACGTGTCGTTTCCCTTTCTGTCACTGGGATCGAGAACTGCAAGATTAAACCCAAAGCTAAGAACTTCTCCTATTGCAAGAAAGATCAATCTAGTAGGCCAAACCAAACTGATAATTTGAAGAGACTTGCAAAGATAACCAATCATACATAAAAGATTTCGGAGAAGAATCAAATATTGTTCATAGATAGACTTGATCATAACCCCACAATTCATCGGATCTCGACAACCACACCGCAAAAAGAGTTACATCGAATAGATCTCCAAGAAGATCGAGGATAACTTTGTATTGAGATTCAAAGAGAGAGAGAGAGAAGAAGCCGTCTAGCTAATAGCTATGGACCCGAAGGTCTGAAGTAAATTACTCACACATTATCGGAGGGGCCATAGAGTTGATGTGGAGACCCTCCGTGATCGGTGCCCCCTCCGGCGGAGCTCCGAAAAAGGCCCCAAGATGGGATCTCTTGGGTACAGAAGGTTGCGGCAGTGAAAATTGGGTTTCGTGGTGCTCATGGATGTTTTCGGGGTATATGGACATATATAGGATGAAGAAGTAGGTCGGTGGAGCCATGAGGGGCCCACGAGGGGGAGGGCGCACCCAGGGGGTAGGCGCGCCCCCTGCCTCGTGGCTACCACGTTAGTTTATTGACGTCTAGTCCAATTCCTCTAGATCATGTTTGTTCCAAAAATAACTCTCCCGAAGGTTTCGTTCCGTTTGGATTCCGTTTGATATTCCTTTTCTGCAAAACACTTAAATAGGCAAAAAACGGCAATTTGCACTGGGCTTGGGTTAGTAGGTTAGTCCCAAAAATAATATAAAAGTGTAAAATAAAAGCCCATTAACATCCAAAACAGATAATATAATAGTATGGAACAATCGAAAACTATAGATACGTTGGAGACGTATCAAGCATCCCCGAGCTTAATTCCTGCTCGTCCTCGAGTAGGTAAATGATAAAAACAGAATTTTTGATGTGGAATGCTACCTAGCATAATTCTCAATGTAATTCTCTTTATTGTGGCATGAATATTCAGATTAGAAAGATTAAAGACAAAAAGCTAATATTGACATAAAATAATAATACTTCAAACATACTAACTAAGCAATTATGTCTTCTAAAAATAACATGGCAAAAGAATGTTCATCCCTACAAAATCAAATAGTTTGGTCATGCTCCATTTTCATCACACAAGAATGCTCCCATCATGCACAACCCCGATGACAAGCCAAGCAATTGTTTCACACTTTAGTAATCTCAAACTTTTTTCAACTTTCACGCAATACATGAGCGTGAGCCATGGATATAGCACTATGGGTGATATAGAATATGATGATGGGGGTTATGTGGAGAAGACAAAAAAGGAGAAAGTCTCACATCGATGCGGCTAATCAATGGGCTAGGGAGATGCCCATCAATTCATGTCAATGCAAGGAGTAGGGATTGCCATGCAATGGATGCACTAGAGCTATAAATGTATGAAAGCTCAACAAAAGAAACTAAGAGGGTGTGCATCCAACTTGCTTGCTCACGAAGACCTAGGGCATTTGAGGAAGCCAAGTGTTGGAATATGCAAGCCAAGTTCTGTAATGAAAAATTTCCACTAGTATATGAAAGTGACAAAACAAGAGACTCTCTATCATAAAGATCATAGTGCTACTTTGAAGCACAAGTTTGGAAAAAAAGGATAGTAGCATTTCCCATTTTTATTTCTTTTTCTTCTTCTTTTTTTGTGACAATTCTCTATTAATGATGATCATCACACTTCTCTTTCTTTACAACTCGATACTAGAACAAAGTATGACTGTATATGAATGCCTCCGGCGGTGTACCGGGAAGGGCAATGAATCAAGAGTGACATGTATGAAAAATTATGAACGGTGGCTTTGCCACAAATACGATGTCAACTACATGATCATGCAAGGAAATATGACAATGATGATGTGTGTCATGATAAACAGAACGGTGGAAAGTTGCATGGCAATATATCTCGGACTGGCTATGGAAATGCCATAATAGGTAGGTATGGTGGATGTTTTGAGGAAGATATAAGGAGGTTTATGTGTGAAAAAGCGTATCATATCACGGGGTTTGGATGCACCGGCGAAGTTTGCACCAACTCTCAAGGTGAGAAAGGGCAATGCACGGTACCGAAGAGGCTAGCAATGATGGAAGGGTGAGAGTGCGTATAATCCATGGACCCAACATTAGTCATAAAGAACTCTCATACTTATTGAAAAAATCTACAAGTCATCAAAAACCAAGCATTAAGTGCATGCTCCTAGGGGGTAGATTGGTAGGAAAAGACCATCGCTCGTCCCCGGCCGCCACTCATAAGGAAGACAATCAAATAACACCTCATGCTTTAAATTTGTTACACAACGGTCACCATACGTGCATGCTACGGGACGTGCAAACTTCAACACAAGTATTTCTCAAATTCACAACTACTCAACTAGCACACTCTAATATTACCACCTTGATATCTCAAAATAAATATCAAGTATCAAACTTCTCCTAGTACTCAATGCACTTTTTATGAAAGTTTTTATTATACCGATCTTGGATGCCTAGAATATTAGGACTAAATTCATAACCAAAGAAAATTACCATGATGTTATAAAGGACTCTCAAAATAATATAAGTGAAGCATGAGAGATCAATAATTTCTATAAAATAGAACCACCGCCATCCTCTAAAAGATATAAGCGAAGCACTAGAGCAAAATTATCTAGCTCAAAAGATATAAGTGAAGCACATAGAGTATTCTAATAAATTCCGATTCGTGTGTGTCTCTCCTAAAAGGTGTGTACAGCAAGGATGATTGTGGTAAACTAAAAAGTAATGACTCAAATCATACAAGACGTTCCAAGCAAAACACATATCATGTGGTGAATAAAAATATAGCCTCAATTAAAGTTACCGATAGAAGAAGACGAAAGAGGGGATGCCTTCCGGGGCATCCCCAAGCTTAGGCTTTTGGTTGTCCTTGAATTTTACCTTGGGGTGCCTTGGGAATCCCCAAGCTTAGGCTCTTGCCACTCCTTGTTCCATAATCCATCAAATCTTTACCCAAAACTTGAAAACTTCACCACACAAAACTTAAACAGAAAATCTCATGAGCTCCGTTAGTAAAATTAAACAAACTACCACTTAATGTACTGTAATAAACTCATTATTTATTTATATTGGTGTTAAACCTACTGTTTTCCAACTTCTATATGGTTCATACACTCAAATACTAGCCATAGATTCATCAAAAGAAGCAAACAACACACGAAAAACAGAATCTGTCAAAAACAGAACAGTCTATAGTAATCTGTAGGTTTTGAATACTTCTGGAACCCCAAACATTCTAAAATAAATTGCTGGACGTGAGTAATTTATCTATTAATCATCTTAAAAAATAATTAACTTATTAGCACTCTCCAGTAAAAAATGGCAGCTAATCTCGTTAGCGCTAAAGTTTCTGTTTTTTACAGCAAGATCGCAAAGACCTTCCCCAAGTCTTCCCAAAGGTTCTACTTGGCACAAACACTAATTAAAAGCATAAAACCACATCTAAACAGAGGCTAGATGAATTATTTATTACTAAAAAGAATCAAAAATCAAGGAACAGAAATAAAATTGGGTTGCCTCCCAACAAGCGCTATCGTTTAACGCCCCTAGCTAGGCATAAAAGCAAGGACAGATCTAGGTATTATTATCTTTGGTTTTAATTTTCTTAGCGGAGTCATGCTCGAATCCGGGAGGTTCCTTACTCTTCCCTTCATATTAGGAAATTTTTAGATCTAAAGAATCCAACCGCTTATTGCAAAGGGTAATTAACATATTCATGCGGTGAAGATTTCCGCTAACACTCTTGAGAGGTTCAAGAGATTTTTGTAAAATTTCCGTTACTTCGCAAATCTTCGCAAAAACTTGTGTCTCTTCGTGGGTATTATGTGGCCCCTTTGGTAGAGGTAGTGTTCCCACTATTCTCTCTAAGATTTCATGAGCAATACCAGGATCTATTTCAATAAAATTTCCTTTGGCAACGCAATCCAAGAGTTGTCTATGGGACATATTTAGTCCAACATAAAAATTACAAAGTAAAACTCTAAAATTCACCTCTAAGGTGCAATTACGATAAGATTCCATCATCCTAAACCAAGTATATTTTAAATTTTCTCCTCGTCTTTGTTTGAAGTGAAGAACTTCAAACTCGGGAGACAGAGGGACAGATAAAGGACTGGCCATGACGGCACACGGGACACAAGGAACAAGCGGAAAGAGAGGGCGAATAAAACGGCAAGGGTGAAGTGGGGGAGAGGAAAACGAGAGGCAAATGGAAAATAATGTAATGCGAGGGATAAGAGTTTGTGATGGGTACTTGGTATGTCTTGACTTGTGCGTAGATCTCCCCAGCAACGGTGCCAGAAATCCTTCTTGCTACCTCTTGAGCACTGCGTTGGTTTTCCCTTGAAGAGGAAAGTGTGATGCAGCAAAGTTGCGTAAGTATTTCCCTCAGTTTTTGAGAACCCAGGTTTCAATCCAGTAGGAGACTACACGCAAGTCCCTCGTACCTACACAAATAAATAATAACCTCGCAACCAACGCGATAAAGGGGTTGTCAATCCCTTCACGGTCACTTACGAGAGTGAGATCTGATAGAGATAATAATGATAAGATAAATATTTTTGGTATTTTTATGATATAGATTGAAAGTAAAGATTGCAAAATAAACGGTGCCAGAAATAACTTGTTGACGGGAGATTAATATAATGGAGAATAGACCCGGGGGCCATAGGTTTCACTAGTGGCTTCTCTCAACATAGCATAAGTATTACGGTGAGTGAACAAATTACTGTCGAGCAATTGATAGAAAAGCGAATAACTATGAGAATATCTAGGGATGATCATGTATATAGGCATCACGTCCATGACAAGTAGATCGACTCCTGCCTACATCTTCTACTATTACTCCACACATCGACCGCCATCCAGCATGCATCTAGAGTATTAAGTTCATAAGAACAGAGTAACGCATTAGGTAAGATGACATGATGTAGAGGGATAAATTCAAGCAATATGATATAAACCCCATCTTTTTATCCTTGATGGCAACAATACAATACGTGTCGTTTCCCTTTCTGTCACTGGGATCGAGCACCGCAAGATTGAACCCAAAGCTAAGCACTTCTCCCATTGCAAGAAAGATCAATCTAGTAGGCCAAACCAAACTGATAATTCGAAGAGACTTGCAAAGATAACCAATCATACATAAAAGATTTCAGAGAAGAATCAAATATTGTTCATAGATAGACTTGATCATAAACCCACAATTCATCGGATCTCGACAAACACACCGCAAAAAGAGTTACATTGAATAGATCTCCAAGAAGATCGAGGAGAACTTTGTATTGAGATTCAAAGAGAGAGAAGAAGCCATCTAGCTAATAGCTATGGACACGAAGGTCTGAAGTAAATTACTCACACATCATCGGAGGGGCCATGGAGTTGATGTAGAGGCCCTCCGTGATCGATGGCCCCTCCGGCGGAGCTTCGAAAAAAGCCCCAAGATGGAATCTCTTGGGTACATAAGGTTGCGGCGGTGGAAATAGGGTTTCGTGGTGCTCCTGGATGCTTTCGGGGTATATGAACATATATAGGAGGAAGAAGTAAGTCGGTGGAACCATGAGGGGGAGGGCGCGCCCAGGGGGGTAGGTGCACACCCCTGCCTTGTGGCCACCTCGTTGGTTGCTTGAAGTCTACTCCAAGTCCTCTGGATCACGTTTGTTCCAAAAATAACTCTCCCGAAGGTTTCATTCCATTTGGATTCCGTTTGATATTCCTTTTCTGTGAAATACTGAAATAGGCAAAAAACAGCAATTTGCACTAGGCCTTGGGTTAGTAGGTTCGTCCCAAAAATAATATAAAAGTGTAAAATAAAGCCCATTAACATCCAAAACAGATAATATAATAGCATGGAACAATCAAAAATTATAGATATGTTGGAGATGTATCAATAACCCGCCATGACATCACCTGCGATTAATGCTACACGGAATCCAAATCTTAATAAATCTCTTTCTTTACTGACCCTTCGAAAATCGAGGCGCCCGTGCCGTCACATATCCACTTTACTGCTTCCTCAATTCCCGCGCCTGCCATTTGTACTTCCAAGCCTATAAATAAGACCATGGAATCACCTTTCATTCTTCTCCTTCTCCTTCTCGCTTTCTTCCTCCTCGCGACGCACCAATCCGCACGAGCCCCGCCACCGTCGACCTTCGTCGCCGACCTCAACTCCGGCCGCTGCATCACCGTGAACGGACCAGAGAACCGCGGCGCCACTCCGCTGTCCTATTAGCATCAGTAAGCCCTCCTTTCTTTCGTCATAGATCTGTCATTAGGATTCATCGGTGTTCGTCGCTTCCCTTCTTTCTCCTTGTTTAGATCCATGGATTAGATCCAAAAACCACATAAATCTTGCGCAGTAGTAGTTTTGGCACCTGTTTTTGATACTAGAATATACCCTCATCGCAACAGATCTCCTCTAGGGCACCTCTGCTTTTCCGCTGTTGCCTCCGTAGGTTTCGAATTTATTCCCTTTTCTGAGCAGCGGTAGATCTGAATTTATAGCTTCAACCTGTGGAACCTGTTTGTCCTAACACTTAGCAAATTTTACTCTTGGTAGATCTTGAATATCTTAGTCATGGCGGCGTATTCTACCGGCTTATCGTTACTTCATATATCATTAGCCCTCTCTTAAGCCGCCATTCTGAACATGTACTGCAATTGTTAACTTGTAATCCCACCCACTTACTTGAGCCGGCACATTATTTCCTTTCTTTAGGTTGTCCTTTCACCATGCCGCCAAGACAATTATGACCTGTAATTGGGTTCCATCCATCTTCACGGAGAGCACTTTGAAGGATTTTGTCACCATTGGATATTTGCTAGAGAAAAGTGTCATGCATTACCGTGCTCCTGGCTCGGGCGGAGAGAGACCTCAGCCAAAGGACGGTGAAGTTATTGTCTTTACTGATCATATGAACCAGGGATTCTCACCGCCCGGCTCTAAGTTCTTTAGGGATGTCCTGCACTTCTTCAAGCTCCATCCGCAAGACATTGGACCCAACTCCATATCAAACATCTGTAACTTTCAAGTTTTCTGTGAAGTATACCTTCAAGAAGAGCCTCGTGTTGAGCTTTTCAGGGAATACCTCTACCTGAACTAGCAAAATGAGTTCACAAACGGGCCCAGCTTGGAACTTGGTGGAATTTCAATTCAACGCAGAAGAGATGCCATTTTCCCTCAAGCAGCTCTGCCGAGTCACCCCAAGGACTGGAACCAAACATGGTTCTACTACAAAGATATCTCGCCATCTGATGAAAATCCATTGTCAGGTTATCGTGCTGAACGTCTCGACTCAAGTTATCAACTCCCTGATAAACTTACCACCGTTGAATGCAAGAAACTCGTTCCTACAATCAAAAAAGTCCAAGCCTTGCTAGGAAACGGTTTAACCGGAGTCAATTTAATCCGCTGTTGGGTCGCATGGCGGATCATACCCTTAAGCCGCCGACCCGGCTTAATGTGTACTTATACTGGAGGAATGGATGATCCCTTGCGCCATAGCTCTCTGCGTTTGACTGGAGAGGGCATCATTGAAATGGCAACGACGCTTGTAAATAGCAAATTTGAAGACTGCAACAAAGTGGGCTTGTATCCTTTCTGCAAGCTTAACCCGCCGCCAGATGTAAGTCTCTTGATTTCTTTTACCTTACTTCATCACCCAAACATTTCATGAACTCCACTATGTTATTCTTCCACAGGCTAAATCTGACTTCTGGAAGGCCAAATATGACCATGAGGCTGCCAAAAAGGCTAGGGCTGCCGCGAAAGCCGCAAAAAAGACCATCACGCGGTCTAGGAAGAAACCAAGCGCCTCTAATATGCTTAAGCTGGACGAAACCTCTGAGTCGGAGGTAGCCCTTGACTCTCTTGGCTTGTTTTTCAACCACCTTATTGACACTGATTATTGCCAGGATGACACGGGAGCTAGCCAAGTGGTTGAAGAAGAGGTAACTATCATTTCCTCCGACTTAGAACCTTTACCAAGGCAGAAACTTCGGCGACTAACCCGGAAAGTAAGGTTTTCACACCCTTGGCTTATTTAGATCCTCATTTTCTTTTGAAGCGACGGCAACATGAGAGCCACCGCCAGACCCGGACCAGTTGAGGTGAAGATTTATCCTCCAACTAACCAAACACTCCTCGAAAACATCAAAATGAGGTTCTTTTTAACCTTAACTTTTTATTTACTGGCAGGTTTTCTGTTTTCATGAACCACTCAATTCCTTTGACTTATTTTTGCAGGAGATTTCCTGCTCTTCCTCTAGTGATTCATCACAGACTCAACCGCCGGCTTTCAAGACTGCCCCTGGGTAAGAATAATTATCTTTCTTCTGTACCTTTATATCTTCATCATTATGCTGACTTGTCCAAATTCTTTTTAGCAGTCAATCAAAACCCAACAAGAAAGCGAAGGTGACCAAACCGGTCGAAGACCCCAAAGCTGCTGAACCGGACCAGCCAACTTTTTCACCAGAAAACTCTGAACAACCAGAAAATCCTGGTCCCAATGCTCAACCTGAGATACCTGAGCCGTATGTTGATGAAACCAATATTGACCCGTCAACTATTGAACCGTCAAGCTTAGTTAACCTGCCAGAGACTCATGGTGATGATGTTTTAATCACTGGCACCGGATTTGCTGAACCAGGGAATCCAACTGTACTAGCGAGACATTCTGCCAAACAAGAAGTCATGGAAAGACGGAAAGTGAGGTTCGATGTCTCCCACTATGCTCAATTGAGTAATAGTGAAGTATTATCTGGTTATCTCAGTCAAGTACACTCCAGCCATGACTTGGAAATTGATATGGTCAAGCAGATGCACCAGAAGTATGAGGTACGTCATCTGGCTTATATAAGTTATATATACTGTCAGCCCCCAAGTCTGCTCATTATGATAAGATTGAATAATCTGTAGACTTAAAAAACTTATAAGCTTCTGTCCTAGACTCCCTCCAAGTCCGATTGAAAACTAAACCGGATGCTGATAGTAGCATAACTTTGCATTTGTAGTCCCCAAGGGCTGGTTTAATCAGTATGAATGAGTCGGCCCTATTGATCACTGTGAAAGAACATAACTGAACTGTATAGCCCCCATGAGTCAGCTGAGACTGTTGACGGCTCACCAGTCTCATCTTTACGAAGAGATAAGCAATATGCATTAGCCCCCAAGTGCCAAGTGTTGTTGCTTGCAAAGTACTTGGACTTTAGAAAAGCCATTTTCGTTGAAAAATTGCGTTGACAGACATTAGCCCCCCAAGTGCCAAGTGGGTTCGCTTGCAAAGAGCTTGGGACTTAACTGTTGTAATCTGCCTTGAAATATGTTTGATAAATCTGTGCTGCCTTCAGGCCGCTACCACTGAATTGGAAACTCAACTAAATGAGGCCAAGACCCGGCTGGCGGCTCAAGAAACTGAGACCCAGAAGGCTGAATCAAAATTCCAGTTTAGTGTGTCTGAAGCAGAAAAATTGAAGACCGGCTTTACTGCAGATAAAGAGGCTTGGGCTAAGTAAAATACTGCCCTGATACAGCGTGCTGAGAAAGCAGAGGCGGCTCTTGAGGAAGTTACCACTGAACTCACCGGTTTAAAGAACAGTGTGTCTCAGATGGTTTCTGCTATCTTCGGTAAGTCACCTTGCTATTTATTCAAATTGAATATTTGTCGTCATAATGTAAGCCGCCATTTGACAAATTTTTAACGTACTCAGGTCCCAGGAGCAGCAACCTTAGCCAAGACACACTGTTGAAGCTCAAGGCGGTCTACACTCTTGTCGAGCAACTATACACCGGAGCTCAGCAGCCTCTCACTACTATCTCCTAATGAATCAAGGGCCAAACCTGTTAAGTGATGTTTTGAAGAAACTGTCCATCTTGTCCACCAGGTCTCAAGAAACTGTCCTCGAGTAGGTAAATGATAAAAAAGATAATTTTTGATGTGGAATGCTACCTAGCATAATATTGATCACGTATCTAACCATGGCATGAATATTAAGACACGAGTGATTCAAAGCAATAGTTTATCATTTGACATTAAGACAATAATACTTCAAGCATACTAACCAAGCAATTATGTCGTATCGAAATAACATAGCCAAAGAAAGCTCATCCCTACAAAATCATATAGTCTGGCTATGCTCCATCTTCACCACACAAAGCATTCAAATCATGCACAACCCCGATGACAAGCCGAGCAATTGGTTCATACTTTTTAACGCGCTTCAGCCTTTTCAAACCTCACGTAATACATGAGGGAAAGCCATGGATATAGCACTATGGGTGGAATAGAATGTGATGATGGAGGTTTGTGTGATGAAGGCAAAAAAGGAGAAAGTCTCACATCGACGAGGCTAATCAATGGGCTATGGAGATGCCCATCAATTGATGTCAATGTGAGGAGTAGGGATTGCCATGCAACGGATGCACTAAGAGCTATAAGTGTATGAAAGCTCAAACTGGAAACTGAGTGGGTGTGCATCCAACTTGCTTGCTCATGAAGACCCCGAGAATTTGAGGAAGCCCATCATTGGAATATACAAGCCAAGTTCTATAATGAAAATTCCCACTATTATATAAAAGTGATAACTCAAGAGACTCTCTATATGAAGTACATGGTGCTACTCTGAAGCACAAGTGTGGTAAAAGGATAGTAACATTGCCCATTCTCTCTTTTTCTCTCATTTTTTGTTTTTTTTGTTTTTTTTCTTTTTTCCTTTTTTTGGTGGGCTTCTTTGGCCTCTTTTTTTATTTTGGCTTCTTTGGCCTCTTCTATTTATTTTTAAAGTCCGTAGTCTCATCCCGACTTGTGGGGGAATAATAGTCTCCATCATCCTTTCCTCACTGGGACAATGCTCTAATGATGATGATCATCACATGTTTATTTACTTACAACTCAATATTACAACTCGATACTGGAACAAAGATATGACTCTATATGAATGCCTCCGACGGTGTACCGGAATGTGCAATGATCTAGCGTAGCAATGACATCAAAAAACGGACAAGCCATGAAGACATCATACTAGCTATCTTACGATCATGCAAAGCCATATGACAATAAATGCTCAAGTCATGTATATGATGATGATGGAAGTTGCATGGCAATATATCTCGGAATGGCTATGAAAATGCCATGATATGTAGGTATGGTGGCTATTTTGAGGAAGATATAAGGAGGCTTATGTGTGATATAGCGTATCGTATCATGGGGTTTGTATGCACCGGCAAAGTTTGCACCAACTCTCGAGGTGATAAAGGGCAATGCATGGTACCGAAGAGGCTAGCAATGATGGAAGCGTGAGAGTGCGTATAATCCATGGACTCACATTAGTCATAAAGAACTCATATACTTATTGCAAAAGTTTATTAGCCCTCGTAGCAAAGTACAACTACGCATGCCCCTAGGGGGATAGATTGGTAGGAAAAGACCATCGCTCATCCCCGACCGCGACTCATAAGGAAGACAATCAATAAATACCTCATGCTCCAACTTCGTTACATAACGGTTCACCATACGTGCATGCTACGGGACTTGCAAACCTCAACACAAGTATTTCTCAATTTCACAATTACTCAACTAGCACGACTCTAATATCACCACCTTTAACAAGTATTTCTCAATTTCACAATTACTCAACTAGCACGACTCTAATATCACCACCTTTATATCGCAAAACTATTGCAAGGAATCAAACATATCATATTCAGTGATCTACAACTTTATGTAGGATTTTATGACTAACCATGTGAATGACCAATTCCTGTCATCTCTCTAAATATATATAAGTGAAGCAAGAGAGTTTAATTATTTCTACAAAAGATATGCCCACGCCCTAACAAATATAAGTGAAGAAAAAGAGCATTCTACAAATGGCGTTTTTCTAAGTGAAGAGAAACAGGCAATCCAAACTTCAAATGATATAAGTGCAGGAAGCACATGAAGCATTCTATAAAGCCATACTCAAAAGATATAAGTGAAGTGCAAAGAGAATTCTATAAATCAACCATGGACTATCTCATACCAGCATGGTGCATAAAAGATAAGTGAAAACTAAATGCAAAAGACGCTCCAAGATTGCACATACCGCATGAACGAGTCCGAAAACATATCGATACTTGTTGAAGAAACATGGGATGCCTTCCGTGGCATCCCCAAGCTTAGACGCTTGAGTCTCCTTGAATATTTACTTGGGGTGCCTTGGGCATCCCCAAGCTTGAGCTCTTGCCTCTCCTTCTTCCCCTCACATCGAGACATCCTCGATCTTCGAACACTTCATCCACACAAAACTCAACAGAAAGCTCGGTAAGATCCGTTAGTATAATAAAGCAAATCACTACTCTAAGTACTGTTGCAAACCAATTCATATTTTGTTTTTTGCATTGTAGCTACTGTAATATAACTTTTCCATGGCTTAATCCACTGATATAAATCGATAGTTTCATCAAAACAAGCAAACTATGCATCAAAAAACAGAATCTGTCTAAAACAGAACAGTCTGTAATAATCTGAACATTCACCATACTCTATACTCCAAATTCTACAAAATTAGGAAAAATAAAATTGTATAGAAAGACAGTTCAAAAAAGTTTCAGAACCGTTTGACATTCCAGTAAAAAACGTTAAATCTCACACTACAGCCAAAGTTTCTGTCCTGCACCGTACAAACCAACAAGTAATCTAAAACATCCTAAAGGCAACCCTTGGCACTATTCGTGCCCCTAGTTGGGTCACGCTCGACTGATTTGCCCCTATTTTTTCAACAATTGCGGTTTTTCCCAGCTCACTTCACTCGCCTTGTGTTTTTGCCCTTCCGGGGTGGTTCCGACCAATCACGGTTCGCCACGTGGCGACTGCTCACTGGTCGGAACCGCCCCGGAAGGGCAAAAACACAAGGCAAGTGAAGTGAGCTGGGGGTCACGAATACAAAAATCCCTTATTTTTATTTTTCAACTTTATATAGGCACACAACAGAAATAAATGACTCTCTAAAACTTCCGGGTTGTCTCCCTGGCAGCGCTTTCTTTAAAGCCATTAAGCTAGGCATGTGGTGCTCAAGTAATGGATCCACCCGGATCCCAAGGTATACCAAAGCCAGTCTTAATTAACAATGATTTGTAATTTAGTAGTGAGCACAAGGTAACATATATCCTGTAATGACGAAGTCTAACTCTCTTCCTATGCATCGGCATGTCATAAAAGAACAATTCATGCACACAAAGTAAAGGCCAATGCATAGTATAAAAAGTTTCTTGCAATTTTTTCGTGTTGGAAACATAAAGAGGCGGAGATGTAGTTCCTCTCTCATAATAATTGCAAGTAGGAGCAGCAAGCACATGCATATTATATCTATCAAAATCATCATGTGTAATAGTAAAACACAACTCATCAATATAATCCTTAATAAGGGTAAACTTCTCCGATATAGTGTAGTTGGGAGAATTCAAAAAGATAATAGGACTATCATGCGTGGGTGCAATAGAAACAATTTCATGTTTAACATAAGGAACTATAGCAAGTTCATGTCCATAAGCATAATTCATATTGGCCTCTTGGCCACAAGCATAGCAAACATCATCAAAAAGGGATATTTCAAGAGAATCAACGGGATCATAACAGTCATCCTTCGGTAAGCACGAAGGGAAATTAAAGAATGTATGAGTTGAAGAGTTACTCTCGTTAGAAGGTGGGCACGGGTGAACAATCCACTCTTCCTCCTTTTGTTCTTCGCTCTCCTCATCATCTTTTTCATCCAATGAGCTCACAGTTTCATCAATTCCTTCTTCCATAGACTCCTGCAAAATATTATTGTTTCTTGCACAGCGGAGGAGTCGTCAATATATGGTTTAACATAGGCATTAGAAGCATAATTATCATAACAATATTCAAGTATGGAAAAAATTTCAGATTTGTAAAGAGTAGCATCATACTTTTCAATCAAAGAATAAATTTCATAAGCACCCCTAAAAACAACAAATTCTTTAATTTCTTGAACATCATAGTAACAATAAACACCCTTAGCATACAAATATATGATTCCATTATCACTAAACCCACATTGGTAGGGAAGGTGTTTCTTAGGGTTTTCAGAACAACAAGTAACATCATATATTTCACATAAATTCCAAGCATAGAATTGCAAACGATGAATTTGATCCAATAAAAGTTTCCCTTTTTGAGATAAGTAGTGTCGCACATAGCAAGCATGCTCATCTAAATATTTGCCCTAAACTAAGATAGTTGGGGTTTCAGCACGAGCACAAAGGGATCGAAGATGATCCAAGTAAAAAGCTTCAGGAGTGTGATTGATTTTGAGTGGTTCTTCAACCATTGGTTCAGTAGGTACAACTAATTTTTTTGGTATTTTGCATTCCCTACCCATAACTAAAGATAGAAAACAACTTAGAACAGCAAATAAAAATTACTTAGTGATAAAGCAAACAAGCACAAACGAGAAAATTCACCCCTTTACCTAGAACAAGTATGAAACTAGAAGTACTTTGTAGGTGTTTTTGGATAGGTTTGCAAGAATATAAAGTGCACGTAAATAAAAAGTAGGGGCTGTTTAGATAAAGAAACAATAAAGTTAGTATAGCGAGTGTGGAAAAGTGGTGGTAGGAGTTGCGAGATTTTCCCTAAGCAATTGACAACTTTACTAGACCAATAACAAGTTTTATGTGGGAGAGGCCACTCCTAGCATGTCATCCCTGAATTGGAATTCTATGAACTTATGATTGGAACTATTAGCAAGCATCTGCAACTACTAATGTTCATTAAGGTAAAACCCATCCATAGCATTAAGATATATTGGCCCCCCATCAATCCCGTATGCATCAATTTGTATGCTAGGTTGAAGCTTCTGTCACTCTTGCCCTCCAATACATAGTCCTATCAACATACAACTAACCCTATGGTGTGATCCACGTGCGCGCTCATATGATGGGCACCAAAGGACAGCAACATAACCACAAGAAAATTAAATCAATCATAGCAATTCATCAACCACCGATAGGACAACGAAAATCTACTCAAACTTCATAGGATGGCAACACATCATTGGATAATAATATGAAGCATAAAGCACCATGTGCAAGTAGCGGGTACAGAGGGTTGTGGGAGAGTGGACTGCTGTAGATAGAGGGGGGAAGGTGATGGAGATGTTGGTGAAGATGGCGGAGGTGTTGGTGTAGATTGCGGTGATGATGATGGCCCCCGGCGGTGTTCTGGCACCACCAGAAGCGAGGGGGGAGAGCCCCCCTTCTTCTTGTTCTTCCTTGACCTTATCCCTAGGTGGGAGAAGGGTTTCCCCTCTGGTCGATGGTCTCCATGGCATGGGAGGAGCGAGAGCCCCTCCGAGATTGGATCTGTCTCTCTGTCTCTCTCTGTTTCTGCGCTCTCAGATTCTACCTTTTCACCATTTCTTATATCCCCGGAGATCCGTAACTCCGATTGGGCTGAAATTTTAACATGATCTCTATCGGGATATTTGCTTTCTTGCCGCGAAAGAAGGGAATCAACCGCCCTACGGGGTGTCCACGAGGGCCCAGGGCGCGCCTGCCCCCCTGGGGCGCGCCCCCTGCCTCGTGGCCCCCTCGGACATCGTCTCTCGTTGATTTTTCTTCCCAAAAATCACAAATATTCCAAAAAAAATCTTCGTCAGTTTTTATCTTGTTTGGACTCCGTTTGATATGGATTTACTGTGAAACAAAAAAACATGCAACAAACAGGAACTAGCACTAGGCACTAGATCAATATGTTAGTCCCAAAAATAGTATAAAAAGTTGCCAAAAGTATATAAAAGTTGTATAATATTGGCATGGAACAATCAAAAATTATAGATACGATGGAGACGTATCATGTGGCTTTGACTGGTCCAAACCAAACTTCCAGACGGTGGAGGAGGAAGAAGAACTGACAAGGGATGAAACGGAGGCCTCCCGTCAACAAGACCAAGAAGAGTAAACCGCCAGGCGGTTGGAAAAGACGTTAAGTCTTGATAAAACAATTTTCCTTATGTTAGCTCATGGAGCTATGTAATAGAATAGTTAAACTTGAATTGGTCGTGCCATCATGCACGTTTTTCTGTCTTCCGTAACACTGATTATCCATCGGTTTAAAGAACCACTGCTTGTATGAAAATCTTTGACTTATTTAGATGTGAATTATTATGATCATGCACACAAAGAAAAATGGAAGGGCCCTGGCGGTTTACCGTCGGGCGGGTCATGATACCCAATGAAAACCGCTGGGGACAAATAGTCCATAACTATGGCCGGTCTGATAACTGTTAAGAAAACAACATACCTGTGATATTGGATCACACTGTTGGTTTACCAAACTAGTGTAATAAGAGTGATAACCCAAAATTTGAGCACTGGTAATAATCAGAGATTGTCGGCTTATAAACAAAGCTAGATTAGGTTAATAAACACCGGATATTATCTTATCTCATACTGGTGACTTATAGTCAAAAACCAGGCCGGGTTAATAAACACCGGATAGTATCTCATCTCATACTAGCGACTTATAGTCAAAAGCCAGGCTGGGTTAATAAACACTGGTGGATTATAATCATACAGCCTTATAAGCCTCATCAAATAAACCTCAAAAAAGAAAAAATATGTCGAATAACAACAAACGAAAAACGAGGCTTTTCATGGGCTGCCAGGCCAAAAATCGAGTGCTTTCACGGGTCGCACAGCCACTGAGTTAAACCTATATACAAACCTTATAAGATAGACCTCACATAACCAATCAGCATTTTAACTTTGACAAGTTCAGTGTTTGCATAAGATTGACTTGTCAAACGTTTGGCGGGTCATTCCAAGATTACCTGGGCGGAGTGGCTTACTTAAAAAGGTAGGATAACCCGGGGTTTTAGGTGAATACACCTGGCTTCCAAGCCTGGCTTTTTAAGCCTGTTATAAGGGTTATAAAAACTCTTTGTTCTTTAGAACAAAAGAGCCCCCAAGCAATATTTTGAGCTGTGCTCAAGGGGCACCTATGTTTGAGTTGTGCTTTTGCAACAGACTCTCTTTGGTCCCTTTAAATTGGGTAGCAAGCCCCCAAGTTTTTTATGTGTGTGGCCTATAAGCCAGATCAAAGGGTAATCATAACTTTGTTGTATAAAGCAGAAGCCCACAAGTGACCAAAAACTCATTATTTAAAGAGAAAAACGACAAAGGCCCTGCTTTAACAGGGATGCCGACTTTATTATATTGACCATAATATGTACATTGACAAAATATGTACATCAGAAGAGCCAGTGGCTCAGGTGTAGTAGGGCCCAAGATGAGCAATATTCCACGGCTGGTGGGTCTCCTCCCCCGACTTACTTGAGTCTTTGTGCTCTCGAACATCGATTAGGTAGTAGGACCCATTGTTGAGATTCTTACTTATCACAAAAGGTCCTTCGCAAGGTGGGGATAACTTTTGCATATCAGTTTGATCCTGGATAAGCCAGAGCACCAGATCGCCCACTTGGAAAGTTCTGGTTTTAACTCGGTGGCTGTGGTAACAGCACGGATCTTGCTGGTAAATCGCCAAAGAGCCGCCGCGATCTCACGCTCCTCATACAACAGGTCAAGTGCTTCCTAACGTGCTTTTCATTGTCCGCTTCAACGTAAGCCGTGACACGAGGTGAGTCATGACGGATGTCACTAGGGAGAACCACCTCTGCTCCGTAAACCATGAAAAAAGGCGTGTAAGACATTGATCTATTGGGGGTGGTATTAATGCTCCATAACACGATAGGTAACTCCTCCACCCAACAACCCGGCGTCATCTATAAGGGAACCATAAGCCGGGACTTGATGCCTCTTAGGATCTCTTGAGTGGCTCTCTCAGCTTGACCATTAGATTGGGGGTGAGCCATTGATGATACATCAAGCCGGATATGCTCCCGTTGACAAAATTCTTCCATAGCACCCTTGGAGAGATTAGTGCCATTGTTTGTTATAATGTTGTGTGGAAAGCCAAAACGGAAGATCACCTTCTTCATGAATTGAACCGCCGTTGTTGCATCACAATTACTGACTGGCTCTTCCTCTACCCAGTTAGTGAACTTATCAACCGCCACCAAAAGGTGGGTCTTCTTATCCTTGGATCTTTTGAAAGGTCCAACCATATCAAGCCCCCAAACTACAAACTGCCAAGTAATTGGAATCATCCTCAATTCTTGATCTGGTACATGGGCTCGTCGTGAAAATTTCTAACATCCATCACACCTGCTGACCAGGTCTTTAGCATTAGCATGAGTTGTTAGCCAATAAAACCCATGACGAAAAGCTTTAGCCACAAGAGACTTTGATCCAGCATGATTACCACAGTCTCCTTCATGAATCTCACGCAGGATCTCACAGCCCTCTTCTGGAGAAACACAACGTTGAAAGTCCCCTGTAACATTGCGGTGATGCAGCTCTCCATTGACAATTGTCATTGACTTAGACCGCCGGGTTATCTACCTGGCTAAGGTTTCATCCTCAGGTAACTCGTCCCGGGTCATATAAGCCAAATAAGGGACTGTCCAATCAGGAATTACATGAAGAGCTACCACCAACTGAGCTTTCGGGTCTGGAATAGCCAAGTCCTCCTCTGTAGGTAACTTGACCGATGGGTTACGCAAAACATCAAGAAAGACATTAGGCGGCACCGGTTTATGTTGAGAACCCAACCGGCTTAAGGCATCTGCCACTTCATTTTTTTCTCCGATCAACATGCTCAACTAGATAACCTTTGAAGTGACCAGCAATAACATCCACTTCTCCTCGATAAGCCGCCATGAGTGGATCCTTAGAATCCCAAGTACCAGAGACTTGTTGAGCCACCAAATCTGAGTCGCCAAAGCACCTAACCCAGCTTAAGTTCATTTCCTTAGCCATCCGAAGACTGTGGAGCTAGGCCTCATATTCAGCTGCATTGTGTTGGGGAACGTAATAATTTCAAAAAAAATCCTACGCACACGCAAGATCATGGTGAGGCATAGCAATGAGAGGGAAGAGTATCGTCCACGTACCATCATAGACCGTAAGAGGAAGCATTATGAGAACGCGGTTGATGTAGTCGAACGTCTTCACGATCCGACGAAACAAGAACCGAATGCACGGCGCCTCCGAGTTCAGCACACGCTCAGCTCGATGGCGTCCCACGAACTCCGATGCAGCAGAGCTTCACGGGAGAGTTTCGTCAGCACGATGGCGTGTTGACGGTGATAATGTTGCTACTCACGCAGGCCTTCGCCTAAGCACCGCTACGATATGATCGAGGTGGATTATGGAGGAGGGGGGCACCGCACACGACTAAGGGATCAATGATCAACTTGTGTGTCTAGAGGTGCCCCCTGCCCCGTATATAAAGGAGCAAGGGGGAGGCCATCCGGCCCTCTATGGCGCCCCAGGAGGAGGAGTCCTCCTCCAAGTAGGAGTAGGACTCCCCTCTTTCCTACTCCTACTAGGGGGGGGAAAGGAAGGGGGATAGGGAGAAGGAAAGGGGGGGCGCCGCCCCCTCTCCTAGTCCAATTCGGAACAGAGGGGAAGGGGCGCGCGGCCTGCCCTAGGCCAGCCCTCTCTCTCTCTCTCCACTAAGGCCCATAAGGCCCATTATTTCTCCCGGGGGTTCCGGTAACCCTCCGGATCTCCGGTTTTCTCCGAAATCACCCAGAACACTTCCGGTGTCCGAATATAATCGTCTAATATATCAATATTTATGTCTCAACTATTTCGAGACTCCTCATCATGTTCGTGATCATATCTGGGACTCCAAACTACCTTCGGTACATCAAAACACAAAAACTCATAATACCGATCGTCACCGAACTTTAAGCGTGCGGACCCTACGGGTTCGAGAACTATGTAGACATGACTGAGACACGTCTTCGGTCAATAACCAATAGCGGAACCTGGATGTTCATATTGGGTCCCACATATTCTACAAAGATCTTTATTGGTCAAACCGCATAACAGCATACGTTGTTGCCTTTGTCATTGGTATGTTACTTGCCAGAGATTCAATCGTTGGTATCTCAATACCTAGTTCAATCTCGTTACCGGCAAGTTTCTTTACTAATTGTGTAATGCATCATCCCACAACTAAATCATTAGTTACAATGCTTGCAAGGCTTATAGTAATGTGCATTACCGAGTGGGCCCAGAGATACCTTTCCGACAATCGGAGTGACAAATCCTAATCTTGATCTATGCCAACTCAACAAGTACCATCGGAGACACCTGTAGAGCACCTTTATAATCACCCAATTACGTTGTGACGTTTGGTAGCACACAAAGTGTTCCTCCGGTAATTGGGAGTTACATAATCTCATAGTCATAGGAACATGTATAAGACATGAAGAAAGCAATAGCAGTAAACTAAAACGATCAAGTGCTAAGCTGAGGAAATGGGTCAAGTCAATCACATCATTCTCCTAATGATGTGATCCCGTTTATCAAATGACAACTCATGTCTATGGTTAGGAAACATAATCATCTTTGATCAACGAGCTAGTCAAGTACAGGCATACTAGTGACACTCTCTTTGTCTATGTATTCACACATGTATCATGTTTCTGGTTAATACAATTCTAGCATGAATAATAAACATTTATCATGATATAAGTAAATAAATAATAACTTTATTATTGCCTCTAGGGCATATTTCCTTCAGTCTCCCACTTGCACTAGAGTCAATAATCTATTTCACATCTTTATGTGATTAGTTCACATCTCCATGTGACTAATACCCAAAGGGTTTACTAGAGTCAATAATCTAGTTCACATCGCTATGTCATTAACACCCAAAGAGTGATCATGTTTTGCTTGTGAGAGATGTTTAGCCTACGGGTCTTCAACATTCAGATCCGTATGTATTTCGCAAATTTCTATATCTACAATGCTCTGCATGGAGCTACTCTAGCTAATTGCTCCCACTTTCAATATGTATCCAGATCGAGACTTAGAGTCATCTAGATCGGTGTAAAAAGCTTGCATCGACGTAACTCTTTACGACGAACTCTTTTATCACCTCCATAACCGAGAAATAATTCCTTAGTCCTCTAAGGATAACTTTGACCGTTGTCCAGTGATCTACTCCTAGATCACTATTGTACTCCCTTGCCAGAAAGATGCTAAGGTATACAATAGGACTGGTAAATAGCATAGCATAGTTTTATAGAACCTATGACTAAGGCATAGGGAATGACTTTTCATTCTCTTTCTATTTTCTATTGTGGTCGGGTTTTTGAGTCTTTACTCAACTTCACACCTTGCAACACAGGCAAGAACTCCTTCTTTGACTGTTCCATTTTGAACTACTTCAAAATCCTGTCAAGGTATGTACTCATTGAAAAAACTTATCAAGCCTCTTGATCTATCTCTATAGATCTTGATGCTCAATGTGTAAGCAGCTTCATTGAGGTCTTTCTTTGAAAAACTCTTTTCAAACACTCCTTTATGCTTTCCAAAAAATTCTACATTATTTCCGATCAACAATATGTCATTCACATATACTTATCAGAAATGTTGTAGTGCTCCCACTCACTTTCTTGTAAATACAGGCTTCATCGCAAATCTGTATAAAACCATATGCTTTGATCACTTTATCGAAGCATATATTCCAACTCTGAGATGCTTGCACCAGTCCATAGATAGATCGCTGGAGCGTGCTCATTTTGTTAGCACCTTTAGGATTGACAAAACCTTCTGGTTGCATCATATACAACTCTTCTTTTAAGAAATCCATGAAGGAATACAGTTTTGACATCCATTTGCCAAATTTCATAAAATGCGGCAACTGCTAACATGATTCGGACAGACTTAAGCATCGATACGAGTGAGAAAATCTCATCGTAGTCAACACCTTGAACTTGTCGAAAACATTTCGCGACAACTCGAGCTTTGTACATAGTAACACTACTATCAGCATCTGTCTTCCTCTTGAAGATCCATTTATTCTTAATGACTCACCGATCATTGGGAAAGTCAATCAAAGTCCATACTTTGTTCTCATACATGGATCCCATCTCAGATTTCATGGCCTCAAGCCATTTCACGGAATCTGGGCTCATCATCCCTTCCTCATAGTTTGTAGGTTCGTCATGGTCAAGTAACATGACATCTAGAAGAGGATTACCGTACCACTCTAGTGCGGATCTCACTCTGGTTGACCTACAAGGTTCGGTAGTAACTAGATCTGAAATTACATGATCATCATCTTTAGATTCCTCAGTAATTGGTGTAGGAGTCACACGAACAGATTTCTGTGATGAACTACTTTCCAATAAGGGAGCAGGTACAGTTACCTCATCAAGTTCTACTTTCCTCCCACTCACTTCTTTCGAGAGAAACTCCTTTTCTAGAAAGCATACATTCTTAGCAACGTATGTCTTGCCTTCGGATCTGTGATAGAAGGTGTACCCAATTGTCTCCTTTGGGTATCCTATGAAGACACATTTCTCCGATTTGGGTTCGAGCTTATCAGGTTGAAGCTTTTTGACATAAGCATCGCAGCCCCAAACTTTAAGAAATGACAACTTTGGTTTCTTGCCAAACCATAGTTCATAAGGAGTAGTCTCAACGGATTTAGATGGTGACCTATATAACGTGAATGCAGCTGTCTCTAAAGCATAACCCCGAAACGATAGCGGTAAATTAGTAAGAGACATCATAGATCGCACCATATCTAGTAAAGTACGATTACAACGTTTGGACACACCATTACGTTGTGGTGTTCCGGGTAGCGTGAGTTGCGAAACTATTCCGCATTGTTTCAAATGAAGACCAAACTCGTAACTCAAATATTCTCCTCCACGATCAGATCGTAGAAATTATATTTTCTTGTTACGATGATTTTCCACTTCACTCTGAAATTCTTTGAACTTTTCAAATGTTTCAGACTTATGTTTCATCAAGTAGATATACCCATATCTGCTCAAATCATCTATGAAGGTGAGAAAATAACGATACCCTCCGCGAGCCTCAATATTCATCGGACCACATACATCAGTATGTATGATTTCCAACAAATCTGTTGCTCGCTGCATAGTTCCGGAGAACGGTGTTTTAGTCATATTGCCCATGAGGCACGGTTCGCAAGTACCAAGTGATTCATAATCAAGTGATTCCAAAAGCCCATCAGCATGGATTTTCTTCATGCGGTTTACACCAATATGGCCTAAATGGTAGTGCCACAAATAAGTTGCACTATCATTATTAACTTTGCATCTTTTGGCTTCAATATTATGAATATGTGTATCACTACAATCGAGATTCAATAAACCATTCACCTTGGGTGTATGACCATTGAAGGTTTTATTCATGTAAACAGAACAACAATTATTCTCTGACTTTAAATGAATAACCGTATTGCAATAAACATGATCAAATCATATTCATGCTTAACGCAAACACCAAATAACATTTATTTAGGTTCAACACTAATCCCAAAAGTATAGGGAGTGTGCGATGATGATCATATCAATCTTGGAACCACTTCCAACACACATCATCACTTCACCCTTCACTAGTCTCTGTTCATTCTGCAACTCCCATTTCGAGTTACTAATCTCAGCAACTAAACTAGTATCAAATACTGAGGGGTTTCTATAAACACTAGTAAAGTACACATCAATAACATGTATATCAAATAAACTTTTGTTCACTTTGCCATCCTTCTTATCCGCCAAATACTTGGGGCAGTTCTGCTTCTAGTGACCAGTCCCTTTGCAGTAGAACCACTTAGTCTTAGGCTTAGGTCTAGACTTGGGCTTCTTCACCTGAGCAGCAACTTGCTTGTCATTCTTCTTGAAGTTCCCCTTCTCCCCTTTGCCCTTTTCTTGAAACTAGTGGTCTTGTCAACCATCAAGACTTGATGCTTTTCTTGATTTCTACCTTCGTCGATTTCAGTATCACGAAGAGCTTGGGAATCGTTTCCATTATCCATTGCATATTATAGTTCATCACGAAGTTCCAGTAACTTGGTGATAGTGACTAGAGAACTCTGTCAATCACTATCTTATCTGGAAGATTAACTCCCACTTGATTCAAGTGATTGTAGTACTCAGACATTCTGAGCACATGCTCACTAGCTGAGCTATTCTCCTCCATCTTGTAGGCAAAGTGCTTGTCAAAGGTCGCATACCTTTCGACATGGGCATGAGTCTGAAATACTAATTTCAACTCTTGGAACATCTCATATGCTCCGTGGCGTTCAAAACGTCTTTGAAGCCCCGATTCTAAGCCGTAAAGCTTGGTGCACTAGACTATCAAGTAGTCATCATATCGAGCTCGCCAAACGTTCATAACGTCTGCATCTGCTCCTACAATCGGTCTGTCACCTAGCAGTGCATCAAGGACATAATTCTTCTATGCAGCAATGAGGATAATCCTCAGATCACAGATCCAATCTGCATCATTGCTACTAACATATTTCAACTTAGTTTTTCTCTAGGAACATATCAAAATAAACAGGGAGCTACATCGCGAGCTATTGATCTACAACATAGTTATGCAAATACTATCAGGACTAAGTTCATGATAAATTAAAGTTCAATTAATCATATTACTTAAGAACTCCCACTTAGACAGACATCCCTCTAGTCATCAAAATGATCACGTGATCCAAATCAACTAAACCATGTCCGGTCATCACGTGAGATGGAGTAGTTTTCAATGGTGACATCACTATGTTGATCATATCTACTATATGATTCACGCTCGACCTTTCGGTCTCCAGCGTTCCGAGGCCATATCTGTATATTCTAGGCTTGTCAATTTTAACCCGAGTATTCCGCGTGTGCAAAACTGGCTTGCACCCGTTGTATGTGAACGTAGAGCTTATCACACCCGATCATCACATGGTGTCTCGGCACAACGAACTGTCGCAACGGTGCATACTTAGGGAGAACACTTATACCTTGAAATTTAGTGAGAGATCATCTTATAATGCTACCACCGAACTAAGCAAAAATAAGATGTATAAAAGATAAACATCACATGCAATCCAAATATGTGACATGATATGGCCATCATCATCTTGCGCCTTTGATCTCCATCTCCAAAGTACCGTCATGATCTCTATCATCACCGGCATGACACCATGATCTCCATCATCTTGATCTCTATCAATGTGTTGTCACATGGTCGTCTCGCCATCTATTGCTTTTGCAACTATTGCTATCGCATAGCGATAAAGTAAAGCAATTACATGGCACTTGCATCTTATGCAATAAAGAGACAACCATAAGGCTTCTGCCAGTTGCCGATAACTTTAACAAAACATGATCATCTCATACAACAATTTTTATCTTATCACGTCTTGACCATATCACATCACAACATGCCAGGCAAAAACAAGTTAGACATCCTCTACTTTGTTGTTGCAAGTTTTACGTGGCTGCTATGGGCTGAGCAAGAACCATTCATACCTACGCATCAAAAACCATAATGCGGTATAGTGATTGATTTTTGATCTTCAGAAAGAACCCTGTTCATTGAATCCGATTCAACTAAAGCTGGAGAAACAGACACCCACTAGCCACATGTGTGTGAAGCACGTCGATAGAACCAGTCTCGCGTAAGCGTACGCGTAATGTCGGTCTGGGCTGCTTCATCCCACAATGCCGCTGAATCAAGAATCAACTAGTGACGGCAAGTAATATGTATATACCCACGCCCACAACGCCTTTGTGTTCTACTCGTGCATATAGCATCTACGCATAAACCTGGCTCGGATGCCACTGTTGGGGAACGTAGTAATTTCAAAAAAAATCCTACACACATGCAAGATCATGGTGATGCATAGCAACGAGAGGGAAGAGTATCGTCCATGTACCCTCGTAGACCGTAAGCGAAAGCATTATGAGAATGCGGTTGATGTAGTCGAACGTCTTCACGATCCGACCGATCCAAGTACCGAATGCACGGCACCTCTGAGTTCAGCACACATTCAGCAGAGCTTCACGGGAGAGTTCCGTCAGCGCGATGGCGTGTTGACGATTATGATGTTGCTACCGATGTAGGGCTTCGCCTAAGCACCACTACGATATGATTGAGGTGGATTATGGTGGAGGGGGGCACCGCACACGGCTAAGGGATCAATGATCAACTTGTGTGTCTAGAGGTACCCCCTTGCCCCCGTATATAAAGGAGCAAGGGGGGAGGCTGGCCGGCCCTCTATGGTGCGCCAGGAGGAGGAGTCATCCTCCTAGTAGGAGTAGGACTCCCCTCTTTCCTACTCCTACTAGGAGGGGGAAAGGAAGGGGGAGAGGGAGAAGGAAAGGGGGCCCCGCCCCACTCTCCTAGTCCAATTCGGACCAGAGGGGGAGGGGCATGTGGCCTGCTCTAGGCCAGCCCTCTCTCTCTCCACTAAGGCCCATAAGGCCCATTATTTCTCCCGGGGGGTTCCGGTAACCCTCCGGCACTCCGGTTTTCTCAGAAATCACCCGGAACACTTCTGTTGTCCGAATATAGTCGTCCAATATATCGATATTTACGTCTCGACCATTTCGAGACTCCTTGTCATGTCCGGGACTCCAAACTACCTTCAGTACATAAAAACACAAAAACTCATAATACCGATCGTCACCAAACTTTAAGCGTGCGGACCCTACGGGTTCGAGAACTATGTAGACATGACCGAGACACGTCTCCGGTCAATAACCAATAGCGGAACCTGGATGTTCACATTGGCTTCCACATATTCTACGAAGATCTTTATCGGTCAAACCGCATAACAGCATATGTTGTTCCCTTTGTCATCGGTATGTTACTTGCCAGAGATTCGATTGTCGGTATCTCAATACCTAGTTCAATCTCGTTACCGGCAACTCCCTTTACTCGTTTTGTAATGCATCATCCCACAACTAACTCATTAGTTACAATGCTTGCAAGGCTTATAGTGATGTGCATTACCGACTGGGCCCAGAGATACCTCTCCGACCATCGGAGTGACAAATCCTAATCTTGATCTATGCCAACTCAACAAGTACCATCGGAGACACCTGTATAGCACCTTTATAATCACCCAGTTACGTTGTGACGTTTGGTAGCACACAAAGTGTTCCTTTGGTAATTGGGAGTTACATAATCTCAGTCATAGGAACATGTATAAGTCATGAAGAAAGCAATAGCAGTAAACTAAAACGATCAAGTGCTAAGCTGACGAAATGGGTCAAGTCAATCACATCATTCTCCTAATGATGTGATCCCATTTATCAAATGACAACTCATGTCTATGGTTAGGAAACATAACCATATTTGACCAATGAGCTAGTCAAGTAGAGGCATACTAGTGACACTCTGTTTGTCTATCTATTCATACATGTATCATGTTTCCGGTTAATACAATTCTAGCATGAATAATAAACATTTATCATGATATAAGGAAATAAATAATAACTTTATTATTGCCTCTAGGGCTATATTTCCTTCACATTGTTAGTGCAAGGGAACATCAAACGGAGAACATAACAAAATTTATCACCTCGAGGGGAAGCGACCACAACTCCAACCCCCGAGCCCTCCAATTGCCTGGACCCATCAAAGTGGATAGTCCAATACGTGTTATCTGGGTTTTCCTCAGGCATCTGTAGTTCTGTACAGTCATTGATGAAATCCACCAAGGACTAAGACTTGATGGCCGTGTGAGGCATATATTTCAAACCATGAGGACCAAGCTCAATGGCCCACTTGGCTATCCGACCTGTGGCTTCTCTGTTCTGAATAATATACCCTAAAGGAGCAGAACTAACAACAGTGATGGGATGACCCAGAAAATATTTCTTAAGCTTCCGACTGGCCATGAACACCCCATATACGAGTTTCTTCCAGTGTGGATATCTCTGGTTGGATTCAATAAGCACCTCTCTAATGTAGTAAGCCGACCTTTGAACCAGATTTTCCTTGCCTGTCTCTGATACGTCTCCAACGTATCTATAATTTTTTATTGCTCCATCCTATTATATTATCTATTTTGGATGTTAACGGGCTTTATTTTACACATTTATATCATTTTTGGGACTAACCTACAAACCGAAGGCCCAGCCCAAATTGCTGCTTTTTTTGCATATTTTAGAGTTTCACTGAAAAGGAATATCAAACGGAGTCCAAACGAAATGAAACCTTCGGGAGCATGATTTTCTCAACAAACGTGATCCAGGAGACTTGGAGTGGGTGTCAAGAAACAAACGAGGCAGCCACGAGGCAGGGGGCACGCCTACCCCCTAGGCGCGCCCTCCACCCTCGTGGGCCACTCGTTGCTACACCGACGTACTTCTTCCTCCTATATATATCCACGTACCCCCCAAACATCCAGGAGCACCACGAAAACCTAATTCCATCGCCGAAACCTTCTGTACCCGAGAGATCCCATCTTGGGGCCTTTTTCGGAGTTGCACCAGAGGGGCATTGATCACGGAGGGCCTCTACATCAACTCCATGGCCTCTCCGGTGATGTGTGAGTAGTTTACTTCAGACCTTCGGGTCCATAGTTATTAGCTAGATGGCTTCTTCTCTCTCTTTGGATCTCAATACAAAGTTCTCCTCGATCTTCTTGGAGATCTATTCGATGTAATTGAGGGAGTCCTGGACTAAGGGGTCCTCGGGCATCCGTCCTGTTATCCATGGGCCGGACTGATGGGTTGTGAAGACATGAGGGCTGAAGACTGTACATTTGTCCGGATTGGAATCTCCTTGGCGTGGAAGGCAAGCTTGGCGACCGACTATGAAGATTCCTTCTTATGTAACCGACTCTATGTAAACCCTAGATCCCCTCGTTGTCTATATAAACCGGATGGGTTAGTCCGGAAAGGATATACTCATTACCATAGTCATACAGGCCAGGCTTCTAGGGTTTAGCCATTACGATCTCGTGGTAGATCAAGTCTTGTAACACTCATATTCATCAATAACAATCAAGCAAGACGTAGGGTATTACCTCCATAGAGAGGGCCCGAACCTGGGTAAACATCGTGTCCCCTGTCTCCTGTTACCATCGATCCTAGACGCACAGTTCGGGACCCCCTACCCGAGATCCGCCGGTTTTTACACTGACATTGGTGCTTTCATTAAGAGTTCCATTGTGCCATCGACGAAAGGCTCGATGGCTCGCCTTGTCCTTAAAGACAACATCACCTCCGGGGGAGCTCTAGCCCCGGGCCAAACTCTCCGGTTGGACGGCTTTACTATGATCACACGTTTGGCCATTGAGCCGACGCTGACCTCCCGGGCCATCGAAAACCCCCTTTGCATCAACTCCGAGCACTCCAAGCAGATGGATCCGACAGAGCTTTCGTCTTTGAACGAACTCCTAGATTGCATCTCCCTTTCAGAATAGCCACAGACTACGATCGGATCGGGCCTAAAACTGATCAGTGAGAAATCGAGACCCTACCGGTCACCCACCAGATTGCGGTAGTCGTGGAGCAGAATGGCGAGTCTTCTTCTATACCGAAGACAGACTATGTTTGGATCACCGTTCAGGAAGAGCCGGATACCCACCCGCAAAAGGATGCGACCATCCCTCCGAACATAGCATCGGACGGTGGTCCTAAACAATCAGAAGCTATTCCGGAACCCGGACTGTTAAGCCCGGAAGGTCGTCAGACTCCGGATAATCGGTCAGGTCGGGGTTCGGATTTAATTCCACCCACCCACCTGGATATAGATGCTCTCATGAGCATAAAACAGCAGTCTCAGGAAACGGTACACCACTTCTGGGCCAGATTCCTCCTTGTCAAGGACAAGGTAAAAGATTGCCATGACGAGGACACAATATTAGTGTTCTGCAACAATTGCGCGGACGAAGGAATCCTCAACGCCATCAATCACCGCCGCATACTGAAATTCGCTGACTTTGCAACCATCGTACAAAAGTACAGCGCGATGGAGAGCACCTAGAAAACTCAAGCAGCTCGCTGGGAACCGTCAGTCCCAACTCAACTCCCCCTACAGGCAAAAAGGGCGCACCCTCGCAGCACACCCAGTCCAGCAGTCAAGAAACACAAAACAGCTATGCGGCATGGCACAGTTCTGGTGGGGTGGCTCGATGGCCCATGCAGAATACATACAACACCAGATATCGTGGCAACCCACAACCTTAGAGCATGTTGGATACTACGACGGGTAGCCAAGAGCGGCGAGGACATCCTTATCAAGGACGACCCAGAACGGCATCCCCAGGGGACGATAACTCAAGTGTATTGACGGTCTTCAAGACATTTGCTTCAAACAACAAGCGCAAAAGGGCGCTTCGCGAGCTCGGCGAAGTCTGCCAAATTGCGGCTATAAACCCCTGGAATGACACGGCTATAACATTCAACGCCGGTGACGAACCAAAGTACAGAACAGTACGAGCGCCAGCCGCGTTAGTTCTCAGTCCCATCGTGGATGGGTTTTGACTTACCAAGGTCCTCATGGACGGCGGCAGCGGACTAAACCTCATTTATGAGGACACACTCCATAAAATGGAAATAGACAGGAGCCGCATCATGCAAAGTAACACAACCTTTCGCGGAATTATTCCAAGTCGGGAGGCGCGGTGCGCGGGCAAAATCACACTTGACGTAGTATTCAGCACATTGGAGAACTATTGGTCCGAAGAAATAACTTTCCAAGTGGCCCCTTTCAGGAGTGGATATCACGCCCTGCTGGGGCGGGATGCTTTTACACGCTTTCAGGCCATACCACATTACGAGTATATGAAGCTCAAACTGCCCGGACCAAATGGGATAATCACTCTCATCAGTGATCCGGACATAGCACTCCCCGCTGAAAACAAAACCGCATCCCTGGCCCTGGAGGAGCTATCCCAAGCCCTCGCGGCCAATGAATTAACCGCACTACGCTCCGCGGTGCACAGGGACGACGTGATCCTTGACAAACACCCTAAATCCACATCCTTTAAACCAGCCGAAGAAATAGCCAAATTCCAGGTCCACCCAACGGACCCCAAGAATACAGCATCTATCGGAGCTCAACTGAACCCAACAGTTGACACCGCACTACGAGAATTCCTACACGAAAACTGGGACATATTCGCCTCGCACCCTTCAGATATGCCAGGGATCCAACGCGAGCTGGCCGAACATAGCCTCAATATATTAAAGGGGTTCAAACCGGTCAAGCAATCACTGTGATGCTTTTCCGAACCCAAGTGACAAGCCATGGGGGAGGAGCTGGCCAAAATCATCGAGGTCAGATTCATTAGAGAAATCAAACACCCGGACTGGCTGGAAAACTTGGTGATGGTACCAAAGAAGGACAAATCCTGGCGCCTGTCCGTCGATTTCAAAGACCTCAACAAGGCTTGCCCTAAGGATCCCTTCCCCCTCCCCCGCATTGATCAAATCATCGACGCCACAGCATGACACGACTCACTGTGTTTCCTCGATGCATATTCCGGATACCATCAAATCAAAATGAAGGATTCGATCAAGCCGCAACAGCATTTATCACCCCATATGGGCCATTCTGCTTCAACACCATGCCCTTTGTGCTCAAGAATGCTGGCGCAACATACCAACGCATGATTCAAACATGCCTGGAGAAACAGACGGCAAAACAGTAGAAGCTTACGTCGATGACATCGTCATCAAAACCAGGCACGTCGAAACACTAATAGACGACTTACGTCTTCCATTCGACAACCTTCGGGCATATGACATTAAGCTCAACACGGAAAAGTGTGTCTTCGGCGTCCCCGCTGGAAAACTGCTGGGCTTCATTGTTTCCAATAGAGGAATTGAAGCAAACCCAGCCAAAATCCGAGCTCTGTCACAATTGGCTAAGCCAACAGACCTTAAACAAGTCCAAAAACTTGCGGGTTGCGTAGCAGCTCTAAGCCGCTTTATCTCCAGATTGGGAGAAAAGGCACTACCACTCTATCGCCTTCTACGACGAGCCGACCACTTCGAGTGGACGGACGCGGCAACAGCCGGACTGGAGGAAATAAAAACCTTTCTTACGAGCAATCCAATCCTGGCCACACCAAACATCGGCGAGCTGATGTTATTATACATATCGGCAAAACACCAGGTGGTGAGCTCCATACTCGTCGTCGAACGAGAACAGGACGGCCATAAATTCCCGCTTCAGAAGCCAGTATACTACATATCTACTGTCCTTACACCATGCAAATCCCGGTACCCTCATTATCAAAAAATAGCATATGCGGTCTTCATGGCATCCCGAAAGCTCCATCACTACTTCCAGGAGTGTTCGGTCACGGTGGCCTTTGAAGTACCACTCAATGACATCATAAACAACCGCGATGCTACAGGCCGGATTGCCAAATGGGCCATTGAACTCCTCCCATTTGACATTACATATAAACCACGTCGAGCTATCAAATCCCAAGTACTAGCCGACTTCGTCGCCGAATGGACAGAGGCTGAACTCACTAAAGAGTACAACACATACTCCAATTGTGTCATGTACTTCGACGGCTCCAAAATTATGGCAGGGTTAGGAGCGGGCGTCGTTTTAACGTCCCCTACGGGAGACATCGTCCAGTACGTTCACCAAATACTATACACAGACTCGAATAATGCAGTCGAATACGAGGCCTTATTACATGGTCTCCGGATGGCTGTCTCCATGGGCATACAACGCGTAGAAGTATGCGGGGACTCCAACCTTGCAATATCTCAAAAAAACTGATATTACGATGCTAAAGATCCGAAGATGGCAGCGTATCGTAACGCAGTCATAAAAATGTCAGCCCGGTTTGAAGGACTCGAGTTCCATCATATGGCTCGAGAAAGTAATCAAGCGGCGAATGTTCTTTCTCGTATCGGCGCTAAGCGTGACCCCGTCCCACCTAATATTTTCCTGGAAAGGCTCTTTAAGCCATCCGTGGTGTGGCAGGGAGAAAACGGCAATACGAGTCCAGAATCAAACATAATCCAAGATCCTGGAAACACCGACGTCGTCGGGGGCTCAGCCATCAAAATAACACCATCGGCGCATCTCATCATGGCAGTCATTGCCCCATGGACCGAACCCTTCCTGGCCTACCTCAACAGGAAAGAGCTTCTTGAGGACTAGAATGAGGCCCGCTGCATTGTCCGGTGCTCAAAGACCAGGTTCATGATGGAGAGCTCTACAAGAAAAGCGCCACCAGAGTCGTTCAACGATGTATATCCGAGGAAGAGGGGCGACAACTCTTGGCTGAAATTCATGCCGGACTTGGCGGTCACCACGCCGCAGCCCGGGCCCTTGTTAGCAAGGCCTTCCGTATAGGGTTTTATTGGCCGACGGCCCGAGCAGACGCACAGGACCTTGTCCAACGTTGCGTCGGATGCCAACTCTTTGCCAATCAAAGCCATATTCCCCCCACCGCCTTACAAACAATCCCCATCAACTGGCCTTTCGCGGTCTGGGACTCGATATGGTTGGACCCCTTAAAGGGGGAAGCCATAAGAAAAAATATCTGCTGGTTATGGTGGACAAATTCACTAAGTGGATAGAGGCTAAGCCGGTCAAAACGGCTGAGTCCGGCCCGGTGATAGACTTCATATCCGGTCTTGTGCATCGTTATGGTGTCCCACACATCATCATCACTGACAGCGGCTCCAATTTCACAGTCAACGAGGTAAAAACCTGGTGTACTAATCTAGCTATTAAACTCGATTATGCCTCCGTCTACCACCCACAAACCAATGGCCAAGTCGAACGAGCCAACGGTCTTATTATGAGCGACATCAAGCCCAGACTAGTGCGGTCTTTGAAAGAATCATATAAGCACTGGGTTGAGGATCTCGACTTCATACTCTGGGGGCTGCGGACCACGCCCAACCACACTACCAGATACACACCTTTCTTCATGGTGTATGGCATAGAGGTCGTATTGCCGTGTGATATTATTCACGACTCACCTCGAGTGTGTATGTACAAAGAGAGAGAAGCCGAGCTTGATCGGCAGGATGGCCTAGATGCCCTGGAGGAGGAACGCGATGTTGCAAAAGCCCATTCAGCATTTTACCAACAACAGGCTCGAAGATATCAAAGCAGAGAAGTACGGGCCAAGACTTACAACATTGGCGAACTTGTTCTACGCCAAACTCAAGCCCAAATGGGAGGGTCCCTTCATAATTGACGAAGTTCTCACCGGAGGAGCGTACCGTCTTAGCGATGCATCAGACAATCGCCTCGAGCCGAACCCCTGGAATGCGGCCAGACTCCGGAGATTCTATGCCTAGCGCCAAACCCCTTGTTCGTCTCCTCCTCCCCTATAGTTTCCATTATTTTTTCTCTCTTTTCCGATTATTTTCTTCTTTCTTGCTTTAACGCATTGGTACGGCTAGACCACACACCATCGACACGTACATATCTAAATATGTATGTCACTTGTACCTGGGGGCTTCTTGGATAGAAGTTCTTGTCATTCCTTGAGCATTAAGCTCCTCACATATGAGTTTTTCCATATGTACCTTTTCTTTGCCACTATATGCATCAGTATGACTTAAGTTTTGGCCAAGCTAGATTGCCTGGCTCCTGTGCTTATGCCATACGTTCCCGTTAGTTCGGCCAGGGCATAAAGGGAGCACCTCTGCGATTGTTACTGCCTGATCATCCGGATGTGTACCTCAGACTGGGTGAAGCCGAAAGCTAGCATTCTTAAGGGAATATTCAGTTGGTGAATTAAAGATGTTTTCTAAACTCACTCCATTGTGCACCTCCAGAAGTTATACAAACTGTGGTGCTCGCATCACAATTCGGACATGTACATTAAATGCATGCACACCCAGAGAAAGGAACCCTTAACGGAACTATTCTCTCTGGAAGATGTTTCTTACGATATCAATGTAATATAACATAGCTAGCCGGATAGAACTTGTCTATTCAAGCAACTATGACCCCTACGCCTAGTTTTCCAGGCATACCCCGGCCTATTCGGCCGCGACGGTATTCGGAAACACTCTGCACCTTCGGGTCCGGAGGTTGAAGCAAAAAGGTCTGCCATGACAAATGATATACAATTCAGCTAGACGAGGAAAGTACACAGTTACTTGGACTCGAACACCTCTTCCTCTACACCTTCCAACAGGCAGTCTAACTTACAATCATGTTGAGAATATTTGGTGGCCACCTCTACTTGGTCATATACTATACTAACGGGAATTTCTTCCCCATTCGGCCCTATCGGCCCGACACGAGCCATGTGATTAGGGTCCAGCTTGGTATAGCGCGTCTTCACCATGGCCCAGGCCTCTTGTGCACCCTCTTGGTAGGCAGATATCTTCCACAGGCGGATACGCCGCCTCGCTCCCTTGAGCAGCTCTACCAGCTTCTCCATGCTTCCTAGAGGGGAGTCGGATGGCCGTAAAGCCTTGGCTACACTCTGCATATCCTGCCGAGCTTGCTTGTGCAACTGCGACAGCCCTTGCAGAAGATCATTTGATGATCCGGACACTTCCTCCTCGGGGCGGTTCATCAATACACCTGCAATTACAGCTATATCAGCTACGGTTACCTCCAAACTGCTATAAGATAAAAGCGGCCACGTACTAAATATGCCGCCTCGGAGCTTCTTGTTCTCCTTCACAGAGTTGGCTAGCTGCACTCGCACATCTTTCAGCTCTTCTCCTAGTTTGATGTTCGAATCATGGAGTTTCTTTTTCTCTTCAACGACTTTTGTCAATACACGCTCGCCCGCTGCTAGTAGTTTTTTGGCTCTGTGTTCTTCGCTTCGAGCGGCGTCCAGCTGCTCGCGTACTTGGTCTAACGACCCAACACAGAGATTAGAACCCAGATCCACACTATCGGTGTATCATCATGATTTTCGATAGAGGAAAATATTACCTGGAGATGCCTTGTATTTCTCCAGTTCGGCATTGGCAGCAAGTAGCTGACGCTGACACTTTTCTAGTTCCTGAGCTAGTTGGGTATTCTTTTTCGTAAGCGCCTGGTTGTACATTGATCCTTAAATCAGTTGTTTCAACTCCTTTAAGTCTCGAGGGCTATTGGCATATGGTTATCATAGTGAGACAAAGCAAATTTACCTGCACATCTTTTAAATGTTGCTTTGTGGCCCTGTTAATCCCATCTCAAGCAGCCCAGATGTATTCATCAGCCGCGTTGAAGGCGTTAAATGACTCTTCCGAAAAGCCAGGGTCTTGTCAAATGGCCCGGCGGCACCGATGATTCATGGCACTCTCCACTTCTAAGTTGGTGACGAATACATCATCCGAGTCCTCGGAAGGAGGACAGTCTGCCGTCGCCCCTGCATCAGCCCCCGTCTGCACGACAGGATTTGAATCCTAGCTATGGGAGGTACGGCCGCTCGAACCTATGGATATAGTCCGGTGCACCTTCCTCCTGACACATGGAAAACGGGAAGGTCACGGTTGGACGTGACTGCCCAGGTGCGGGTTGGTGAATTCATACCTCTTCGATGATGGCACGGCCGTGTCTTCATTTGCTTTCCTCTTGGAAGGCTTGCCCGGCCCGCGAGCCGATCTCTTCGAAATCGCCGAACGTCTCCCCTGTGAAGCAGGATACAGTGCGGTGGGTGAGGCAGAATAAGAGCATTCTTTTAGAGAAGGTGTTTCTTAATTATTTACATGTGAAGCAGGAAGAAGGCCAGGGTAGTTGGTGGTGATGGCCACTTCTGTGCCGTCATAGCTTGTCTGGTAAAACACTCCCCCCGCAGGCACCACGAATATATCCGGATCTTCTTCAAACCCAGGATCTAGCTCCCGGTTGTGGATCTCCGGCTGTGGGGCAGGACTATGAAGTCCTTCGGTGACCTTCTGCTAGTGCTGTCATAAACAGACTCGAAATTTATCAAAAGTAATCCGGAAGGGGAATGAGTGGAATAGAGGGGTCGAAGCTTACCCAACCGAGAGGATTATACATAGAATATCCATCTCTGCGCTTAATGCGAAGAAACTCCTCTTCCTCCCCTTTAAACAGTTCAACCAATATTTTGGCCAGAGCGGTGGGGGTATCCGGACCCTTTCGGCCATAGCGGGAGACGTCATCCTCTCCATTATAGTGCCACATGGGCAGCCCTCTGTATTGTAGCGGCTGAACCCCACGCACTATGGAGATCGCCATTACCTCGATTATTGTGAGTCCAGACTGAGCGAGCGTCTTTATCTTGCTCATAAGCTGGCAAATTTCTGCGTTGTCATCCTCTTCAAGACTCCGAGGACACCAACTTTGTCGTTTCTTCAGCGGAGCACTCGCAAATTCAGGAAGACCCTTTCGAACTGGATCAGGAAGCGCGAAGTCCTCAATATAGAACCATTCGGAAGGCCATTCTTCGGATGCCTTCCTTGGTGTGCCGGACAGATATCTGGTATCAGCGATACGCCATACTTCAGCTCCGCCCACTTAAAATATTGACCCCTCGTGATTACGCGGGACAAGACAGAACAACTTCCTCCACAGCTCGACATGGGCCTCGATACCCAGGAATAGTTCACATAAAGCGACGTAACCCGCAATGTGCAGAATGGAGGCGGGGGTGAAGTTGTGCTGCTGGAGGCCATAGTATTCCAGAAGCCCTCGGAGGAATGGATGAATGGGAAATACAACACCCCTTAGCAGGTAGGGGACGAAACATACTCGCTCTCCCCCGGATGGATTGGGGAAGTCCTCTGCCTGAATCTCACCATTGAAGGAATCTAGCCCCGCTCGAATAGGAACTAGATCTGCGGGGGGGAGAAACCCCTGCGTCTGCAGCTTCGTCAATTGGCTGTGAGGCACTGAACACCTCTCCCACTGGCCTTTCTCTGGGCTGGAATGGGTGGAGGAGCTAGGGGCACTGGCCATGCTGGAATGGTTTCCCCTAAGCAGTTTCCGGGGATTTCCTCTGCGCGGTGCCGAATGGATCTAGGATCCAATCTCTTTAATAGGCGCTCTTCCTTGCATGGATGGGGTGTCATCTACAAGAATACCCTGACCTTTCACCTTCGCTTGACACATGGGAGGCGAAGTTATTTAACGCGCAGAAGCCGAGAGGCGCGACATTGAACCAATGGCCGAATACATCACTTGGAGATCATTAAAGGAGGAACCCGCCTTGCAGTGCCGAAGACAATTTTTGCCGAACACCTCGCTATTGAAGACTGGTTCGGGGGCTACTGAGGGAGTCCTGGACTAAGGGGTCCACGGGCATCCGGCCTGTTATCCATGGGCCGGACTGATGGGCTGTGAAGTCATGAGGGCCGAAGACTGTACCTGTGTCTGGATTGGACTCTCCTTGGTGTGGAAGGCAAGCTTGGCGACCGATTATGAAGATTCCTTCTTATGTAACTGATTCTATGTAAACCCTAGATCCCCTCGGTTTCTGTATAAACCGGAGGGGTTAGTCCGGAAAGGATATACTCATTACCATAGTCATACAGGCTAGGCTTCTAGGGTTTAGCCACTACGATCTCATGGTAGATCAACTCTTGTAACACTCATATTCATCAATATCAATCAAGCAGGACATAGGGTATTACCTCCATAGAGAGGGCCCAAACCTGGGTAAACATCGTGTCCCGTGTCTCCTGCTACCATCGATCTTAGACGCACAGTTCAGGACCCCCTACCTGAGATCGACCGTAATCTCCTTTTGCGGTGTGTTTGTCGAGATCCGATGAATTGTGGGTTTATGATCCAGATTATCTATGAACAATATTTGATTCTTCTCTGAATTCTTTTATGTATGATTGGTTTATCTTTGCAAGTCTCTTGAAATTAACAGTTTGGTTTGGCCTACTAGATTGATCTTTCTTGCAATGGGAGAAGTTCTTAGCTTTGGGTTCAATCTTGCGGTGCTCGATTGTGATGCCCGGATAGTTATGCTACAGTAATTCCCTGCTAATGATGCCACGTCACCATAGTTACTGTTGTTAAACTCATGTTGGTTCGGAACCGGTTCAAATTGAAATTTTAAAATAAAGTCAAAATAATTAGTTCTTCAAGCAGTAAAACTAAAATGTTTGAATAATTTTATAAATTCCCTTGATCATCTTCATGTCGAAACCAACTTCATTGGGCTCACAAATAAATTCATAGGAAATCAATAAGTGGTCTAACATAAAATAAAATGACATTTTCAAAGTAAAGAAATATGTAAACTTTCCCAAAAAATGGAACCTTGTGTGTAGCACCCAAAATATTGTATTAGAATTATATGTGCATTATCTTGTAGAACTAATATCATTTAGTGCGTAAAATAAATAGAAAACTGAGACAAAAGGTTTGACAGAAAAAGAAATAAGAAAGTGCTGATGTGCACTTTGGCCCATATGAACTGTGCAGCCCAAGCCCACCACTGGCCTCTCCCCTGCCTCCGTACTGTACAGAGGGGAGGCAAAGTGACCGTGGCGGCCATCCCCGGCTGTGGCCACTTGCGTGGCGGCCATACGGCCCCTCCCGGCGCCCTAGAAGACGCCCTTACCCCTCCCCCAAAACCCTAACACGCCAAATCCCCCTCTATCGCCCTCTCCATCTCGAATTGATTTGATCCCGAGCGCAACAGTCGCCGAGCCTCGTCGTTGATGTGGCTACCAGAGCCACCCCGAGCCGTCCCAGGTGTCCTGCAGCTACACCAAGATCGTCTCCGTCGCCTACCGCACTGGATCGAGCTCGGGGAGCAACGTTGATGCCGTCCTCATCGTTTGTCTTCGCCGCGGCCTCGCCGTCGATCCGCATCACCTCGTCCACCCCGGCCCCGTATGAGCTCACCACCGACCTCCTCTCAGTGAGCAGCACCGATCCTCCGCCTTTCCCCCTAGTTTCTGTCGACGTAGCCGCCGCCCAAGTCCTCTCGGCCCATGGTTGTGCCTCGCCTCGTCCGACAGCTCCCTTCGGCATTCCTAGGCTGCCCCCCCCAGGGCACCCGCGCGTGCAGCCCCCCCAGGCGCCACCCCTTGCCCGCGTAGCCCCGCGCAGCCCGCTGTTGCCTGCCGGTTTTGCTGCATGCCGCTGCTGCTCTTTGCTGCTCCTCCTGGCCCCTGCACGCTCACCAGCTCCTCCTCGTTGCATTGCTGTTGCTCTTAGCTGTTTCTCTACTGCCTGCTGTCACTGTTGCTGCAGCGCCTGGCCGCACTCGTCGCTGCTCGGCGGCCCATGACCTTCACGCACGTTGTGCCGTGCTCGTTGTGCTGTGGTTTGGTCATGGCCGGCCAGGCATGTGCGGCATGCATGCACACAAGCATCACATGCTCCTGCACATGTGTTGCTCCTGTGCGTGCGTGGAGCCAGCCAACACCTGGATTAGTGCTATGCAATGCATCAGGAGTAGTTTAGTGTAGGTAAACATAGTTGGCCCTATGACATGTGGTCCCCATTCAATTAAGTTAGTTTTCATTTAGTGGTTAGGTATGGTGCAAATGACAGGTGGACCCCCCCTCTAATTATCAACTTAAAAAGAAAATGCTAAAATATGTGTGAATGACACCTGGGCCCCATCTGTAGTTTTGACCAGTCAATAGTCCACCAGTTGACTGTTGACTGGACCCCTGGCCCCACCTATCATACTTTGTGGCTAGCTGTTGTTGTGTATAAAAGGTTTTTTAGTTTAATTTCGAATTAAAGTAATTCCAAATAAATATTGTTAAAACTTTGAAAGTTCATATAAAATAATCCGTATCTCGGATGAAAATGTTTTGTACATGAAAGTTGCTCAGAACAACGAGACGAATCCGGATACGCAGCTCGTTCCTCCGCCACGCATCCCTAGCATAGCAAACAAGCAACTTTCCCCCCTCCGGTTCATCTGTCCGAAAACGCGAAACACCGGGAATACTTTCCCGGATGTTTTCCCCCTTCACTGGTACCACCTCGTACCGCGTTAGAGCACCCCTAGCACCGATACTTGTCATGCCATGCATCGCTATGCATCTGTTTGCTTAATATTTATTATTTCTTCCCCCTCTTCTCTTGCTAGACACCGAGACCGACGCCGCTGCTACCAAGTACGACTACGGTGTTGACGACCTCTCTCTCTTGCCAGAGCAACCAGGCAAGCCCCCCCTGATCACCAGATATTGCCACCTCTCCTCTATACTGCTTGCATTAGAGTAGTGTAGCATGTTACTGCTTTCCGTTAATCCTATCCTGATGCATAGCATGTCCTTTCTACTACTGTTGTTACCTTTACCTGCAATCCTAATGCTTAGAATAGGATGCTAGTTTATCATCAGTGGCCATACATTCTTGTCCGTCTGCCATGCTATACTATCGGGCCGTGATCACTCGGGAGGTGATCACGGGTATATACTATATACTTTATACATGATACATGTGATGATTAAAGTCGGGTTGGCTCGAGGAGTACCCGCGGTTGATTCACGAATTGGGGGCTGGAAGGACATACTTTCCCGACAGCCCTCTGTGTGGATCTTTGTGGTGAAGCGACAGGGCAGGTTGAGACCACCTAGGAGAGAGGTGGGCCTGGCCCTGGTCGGCGTTCGCGGTTATTTCAAAATAAAACGCTTAACGAGATCTTGGTATTTGATCTGAGTCTGGGTACTGGCCTATACGCACTAACCATCTACGCGGCGACAGTTATGGGCACTCGACGTCATGGTATCAGCCGAAGCCTTCGTGACGTCAGTGACTGAGCGGCGCGTGCCGGGTTGGACTAGAACGCCTACTCTTGTATAAGGGAGGTTAGGTCTGCTCACCGGCCACGTACGCAACGTGCAGGTGTGCAATGGGCGATGGGCCCAGACCCCTGCGCCATAGGATTTAAACCGGCATGCTGACCTCTCTGTTGTGCCTAGGTAGGGCTGCGACGTGTTGATCTTCCCAGGCCGGGCATGACCCAGGAAAGTGTGTCCGGCCAAATGGGATTGAGCGTGTTGGGTTATGTGGTGCACCCCTGCAGGGAAGTTAATCTATTCGAATAGCTGTGTCCCTCGGTAAAAGGACGACCCGGAGTAGTACCTTGACCTTATGACAACTAGAACTGGATACTTAATAAAACACACCCTTCCAAGTGTCAGATACAACCGGTGGTCGCTCTCTCACAGGGCGATGAGGGGAGGATCATCGGTTAGGATTATGCTACATGATGCTACTTGGTGAACTTCCATCTAGTCTCTTCTACATGCTGCAAGATGGAGGTGGCCAGAAGCGTAGTCTTCGATAGGACTAGCTATCCCCCTCTTATCCGGCATTCTGCAGTTCAGTCCACATATGATAGCCTTATTCCATTTGATACCAATGCATACATATGTAGTGTAGCTTCTTGCTTGCGAGTACTTTGGATGAGTACTCACGGTTGCTTTGCTCCCTCTTTTCTCCCTTTCTATACCCAATTGTTGCGACCAAACGATGGATTCCAGGAGCCAGGCGGCACCGTCGACGACGACTCCTACTACACTGGAGATGCCTACTACTATGTGCAGCTCGCTGACAATGACCAGGAGTAGTTTAGGAGGATCCCAGGCAGGAGGCCTGCGCCTCTTTCGATCTGTATCCCAGTTTGTCCTAGCCTTCTTAAGGCAAACTTGTTTAACTTATGTCTGTACTCAGATATTGTTGCTTCCGCTGACTCATCTATGATCGAGCTCTTGTATTCGAGCCCTCGAGGCCCCTGGCTTGCAATATGATGCTTGTATGACTTATTTTATTTGTAGAGTTGTGTTGTGATATCTTCCCATGAGTCCCTGATCTTGATCGTACATATTTGCGTGTATGATTAGTGTACGATTGAATCAGGGGCATCACAAGTTGGTATTAGAGCCGACTGCCTGTAGGAATCCCCCTTGCACACTCCTTGGCCGAAGTCGAGTCTAGACATTACAAAACTTTTACTAACATGGCTATGTATCTTACGGGCCCACGTCGCCATTTGGGTGGTATTATGATCTTTTATTCCTCGTCTATATTCTGGGACTCTGATCTCTCTTCTACTCGGGTAAAATGAATTTTGCTAAATCTAATATTAGGATCTCGTGATCACTTTCACCCGGAGAACACCTTATTACCGATGATCATCTGTTGCACCAGAAGATTCCGAGGTTACTGTACGATCTTCTCCCGAGACACTTGTACCCACCGCCTTTGCAAATTCCATACCACTGTTATATCCTTATTGATAACTGCATACACCTGCCATTCTTACATTCAATCCCATTGATCTTATTATTACAAGATACACCGAAAATTCTCTCTATTGTTCCGAGAATACTTTGTGCCTACTGCTTTGCAGTTCTAAGCCACCTGAATACCCCTACGGATAATTCCTCACACTTACCGAGTATCCGCCCTTCCCCAGTTGTTTATGCATTTCACTAAGGTCTTCTAAATAATATTCGATCTTCCGAAAATCCTTAGCACTTATTGCTCTTGAAATTCTTGCTTGCTTGCATTATGGTTAATACCATAAGTCTAGTAATCTTATTGTCATCCTTTGTCATTATCATTTTGAGTCCGTTGATTCAATATGTTGCGAGTGCTCGCAATCCTTAATCAGATCCTAGAATTCATCCTTCCAGCTCAGACGTCATTTGAATAGGAGCTGATTCTCGACCAATCAAATTGCCGCCGATTGTACCCCTAAGGCTATTCAACTTATCCATCCCTAATCAGAGCATTGCTCCTGATCCCTTGTCTTGGAATTCATAATTCCTTTGCATTTGAGCTTTGAGTTAGTCAGTTGTTTCTATAATCTGATCTCCTTGCATTCTTTCTTCCTCTGGTTGAATACTGATGCTCGCATCAGATCCCTTGTGGACACCAGACCCTTTGTGGGATTTTATACGACAACGTCCTTCATATTCAATAAGCTTGTGATTTTCTCAACAAACGTGATCCAGGAGACTTGGAGTGGGCATCAAGAAACAAACGAGGCGGCCACGAGGCAGGGGGGCGCGCCCTCCACCCTTCACTACTAGGGAAAACCTTATACACAGAACATTAGTAGTAGCGCGGGATAAAAACGCACTGGTGCTAATTAGCAGCAACGCGGTATTTTAAACCGCGCAACAGATACAGGTATAGCAGTAGCGTGCCCGAGTACAAAAGCGCTACTACTAAAATTCCCACGGCTTAGCCGATAGGCTACACATAGTAGTAGCGATATACGTGGAACCGCGCTACCGCTACTTATTTTTTAGTAGCGCGTTTACGAACAAAGGCGCTACTGCTAATGAAAATAAAATTAAATGGAAAGCAAATAAAAATGCGAAGGAATAGCAGTAGCGCTTGTTAAGAAACGCGCTATAGCTACCGTAGCGGCAGCGCACTTCCTGGATAGCGCTACTGCTACTTTTAACTTAACCGTGCGGTTCGTTCTTCCCCCACGGCCACTTCCCCCAAATCCCTACTCCTCCGCTGTCGCCACCCTACATCGTCGTCGATCGCCGCGCGCGACCCGTCGCTCTCCGCACACCTTCGACGCCGCCCCCGCCCCCGACCGCGACTTCGATGCCGCCCCCGACCCCGACCTCGACAAACCCCCCTACATCGCCGCCCTCCGCCGTGCGCCCGCCGCCCCGACCCCGTCCCCAACCTCGACGCCGCGTGCCCCTCTCCCTAACTCCGCCGGTGCCAGAGGTGAGCTCGCCCTCCTCCTCCTCCCCTACCTCTGCCTAGCTAGGGTTCTTAGGGTTAAATTTCAGAGTTCATCTAATTAGTTAGGTTCATCAAATTAGATGCTAATTATGGCAGTAGTTGTTAAGTAGAATTAGTTTTAGAGTTCATCGAATTAGTTAGGATTAAATTTTAGAGTTCATCAAATTAGTTAGGGTTAAATTTTAGTAAGTGTTTAATAGAATTAGTAAGAAAATTAATATAACTAGTTGAACTAGTTTATTTTTAGTAAAAACTAGTTTATATTTATTCATAGTAAGTGCTTCATTGAACTAGTTGAGTTAATACAACTATTTTATTTTTAGTACGAAAATTAATAGAACTAGTTTATTTTTTAGTTAAAGCAACTATTTTATTTTTAGTAAGTAAATTAATAAACTAGTTGAACTACTTTAGTTGTAGTTGAACTAGTTTAGTAAGTAAATTAATAAACTAGTTGAACTAGTTGAATTAATAGAACTAATGTATTTTTAGTAAGATAACTAATATAACTAGTTGAACTACTTTATTTTTAGAAAGAACTAGTTTTTTCTGTTTATAGTAAGTTTATATTTAGTAAGAACTAGTTGAATTAATAAAACTATTTGAACATGTCATATTTGCTCAAATAGGATATGTGGTTTCCCAAGTGGCCGTTCATGTTCAATTTACACCTCCTAGTTGCCTATGTTTTGCCGGAGTGTTGATTAATTTCCGTTCCGGCAAATTTCAGGCGCTCGATATGTCCTTTTTTTAGCAAAGGTCATGCCGGATTTTTCCGTGAATTCTGGCATGACTTGTGCTAGAATATGTAGGAAATATCGAGTGGCCTGGATTTTCTCGAAAAATAATGATCTAATTTAGGTTTTTTAGTACATATATTTAATTGTACAAGTTTAATTTTTGAATTATGAACGTAGGAAATGTCGTACTCGGACGACGACAGTCTCCCGGGGGAGTGCAGCTGGTGCCACGACGATCGAGGTATGTGCGACATGTTCGTTGAGCTGGACGAAGATCGGCTCTTCAGCATTAAACTCGAGGAGACCTTCGATGTTGAAACGGTACGCAAGAACGACAAGTGTTTTTTTTCATAATTAAGCATGACTTCAACTATTTCAACGTCTAATTTTCATCTTTTACAATTCGACTAGCTTATCCCATGCCATTCAAGACGCTATGTCCTGGAGAGGATGGGTTTTGAAGACCATGAAAATTTTCAAACAAAGAAAATACACCTAAGGACCCATCATGATATCGATTTTGAAGTAAATCTGTACAATTCTCAGAGCGTAACCCATTTTGGTTGCCAAAATTGGGAAGCACTTTGCAAAATGTATGGTTTTTATGAGGGTATGATTGTCACCATGGATCTTGGTGATCCTGACATCGGGCAAGACAATATGGACATTTGGGTCCTTGTTGATACGCTTCCGATTCTACCGCAATGTGAGTTTCTCAAACATAGTTATTAACTAATTTATATTGTTTATTTCAAAATAGTTGACAGCTTATTTCCATTGACAGCTTATTTTGAATCTTCAAAGAATGTGCAGAAGATGGTAGACAAAACCCACTACACTGATGGCTCCGAATTAACTTATAAGGAGAAAAGTCATCTGATTGCTTATTGTACTTATCTTGAGAATTACAATACCTATTATCGAACTCCTCCAAATTATGGTGAATACATGCCACTAGTGCATGTGTTGAACCACGGTAACTTCTATGGAGATACCCTGGTAAGATTTTTTTACTATTACGACATCCGTGCATCTTTTGCATACTTCTAAAACTAGTACACCATTGCTAACTACGAAGTTATTACTATGTTTTTCAACAGAAAATCCCGTTGGATTGTGTGCCTCATCTGATGTATCAGAATGGTCGCCTTGCAGTACTGAACATACAGCCAGGTCAATCTAAGGAGCTCACATGTGCATATCAGATTTCTAAAACCGATGAACACATGCTAATCAAAGAATGGAAAAAATGTTTGGACATTCGCAAGGAGGTTCTTGGAAGTAACATTAAGCGAAAGGCAAGAATTGGAGACAGGATAATCTCCATTCTCCATAATGGAGAGTCAGGGGCTATCTTGTTTTTTGCTATTTTACCTTAGAGAATATAGTAGGTCCTAAGAGAATGTAGTAGGTCCTATGAGGTACAATATGTTTATTATGTGATACAATGTGTTAGAGTTGATGATGAGGAGTACTTGTGATTACGACTAGTGACCAATTTGCTATGTGATGTCTCATTGATGAAAATGATGATCTTAAGGAGGTGTTATATGACAATGATGTATTATGATGATAAGTTGTTAATGATATGATGATGATGATGATGATATTTGTTATATCATTGGGTGAAAGAACAGCGGATTAGTTTCAAGTGGATGTCCATCCACTTGACACTAGTCCACGGTTCTTTCACCCCGTGATGTAATAACTCATTATGATGTAAAAACAATTTCTAAATTCCTGTTGTGTGAAAACTTATGTAAAGGTGTACGAATACAACATGAAATAACAAAGAAATAAAATGCGAAATAATAGTAGCAGCGCGGGCAGGGAGAAGCGCTACTACTAATTACCAGTAGCGCTCCTCCGGGAAGTCGCTACTACTAAGTCGATTTAGCAGTAGCGTGGGCAGAGGCACGCTACTGCTATACGTTAGCTGTAGCGCCTTAACAGTAGCGCATCGCCCCGCGCTACTGATAGGCCTAAAACCCGCGCTGCTGCTAGGCTTTTCCCTAGTAGTGCTTGTGGGCCCCTCGTTGCTCCACCGACGTACTTCTTCCTCCTATATATATTCACATACCCCCCCCCCAAACATCCAGGAGCACCACGAAAACCTAATTCCACCTCCGCAACCTTCTGTACCCGAGAGATCCCATCTTGGGGCCTTTTCCGGAGCTCCACCGGAGGGGGCATTGATCACAGAGGGCCTCTACATCAACTCCATGGCCTCTCCGGTGATGTGTGAGTTGTTTACTTGAGACCTTCGAGTCCATAGTTATTAGCTAGATGGCTTCTTCTCTCTCTTTGGATCTCAATACAAAGTTCTACTCGATCTTCTTGGAGATCTATTTGATGTAATATTCTTTTGCGGTGTGTTTGTCGAGATCCGATGAATTGTGGGTTTATGATCCAGATTATCTATGAACGATATTTGATTCTTCTCTGAATTCTTTTATGTATGATTGGTTTATCTTTGCAAGTCTCTTCAAATTATCAGTTTGGTTTGGCCTACTAGATTAATCTTTCTTCCGATGGGAGAAGTGCTTAGCTTTGGATTCAATCTTGCGGTGCTTGATCCCAGTGACAGAAAGGGAAACGACACGTATTGTATTGTTGCCATCGAGGATAAAAAGATGGGGTTTATATCATATTGTATGAGTTTATCCCTCTACATAATGTCATCTTCCTTAAAGCATTACTTTGTTCTTATGAACTTAATACTCTAGATGCATGCTAGATAGCGGTCGATGTGTGGAGTAATAGTAGTAGATGCAGAATCATTTCGGTCTACTTGTCACGGATGTGATTTCTATATACATGATCATACCTAGATATTCTCATAACTATGCTCAATTCTATCAATTGCTCGACAGTAATTCGTTTACCCATCGTAATACTTATGCTCTTGAGAGAAGCCACTAGTGAAACCTATGGCCCCCTGGTCTATCTTCCATCATATTAATCTTCCAACACTTAGTTATTTCTATTGCCATTTATTTTACTTTGCATCTTTATTTCTCTTTATCATAAAAATACCAAAAATATTATCTTATCATATCTATTAGACCTCACTCTCATAAGTGACCGTGAAGGGATTGACAACCCCTTTATCGCGTTGGTTGCGAGGTTCTTATTTGTTTGTGTAGGTGTGTGGGACTTGAGTGTGATCTCCTACTGGATTGATACCTTGGTTCTCAAAAACTGAGGGAAATACTTATGCTACTTTACTGCATCACCCTTTCCTCTTCGAGGGAAAACCAACGCAGTGCTCAAGAGGTAGCAGTCTCCTTCCGTTCTACCACAATAGCCACGCTAACAACCCGGGCATTGGCTGCTACGTACAACAATAATGGCTCTTTATCAACAGGAGTAGCCAGAACAGGTGGCTCAGCCAGCTGCTTCTTCGAGTCCTCAAACACTGCATTAGCGGCATCACTCCAGGCAAAATTATCCGTCTTTTTCATCATCTGATACAGAGGGATGGCTGATACGTCTCCGTCGTATCTACTTTTCCAAACACTTTTGCCCTTGTTTTCGACTCTAACTTGTATGATTTGAATGGAACTAACCCGGACTGACGCTGTTTTTAGCAGAATTGCCATGATGTTGTTTTATGTGCAGAAAAAAAATATTCTCGGAATGACCTAAAACTCCACGAGAGGTCACAGAAAAAATAATAATAAATCCTCGCCAAAGATGAAGACCAGGGGGCCCACACCCTTCTCACGAGGGTGCCCCCCCCTAGGGCGTGCCCCCCTACCTCGTGGGCCCACTGGAAACCCTCTGACGCCAACTCCAACTCTATATATTTGCTTTCGGAGAGAAAAAAAATTAGAGAGAAGAAATCATCACGTTTTACGATACGGAGCCGCCGCCAAACCCTAAAACCTCTTGGGAGGGCTGATCTGGAGTCCGTTCGGGGCTCCGGAGAGGGGGATTCGTCGTCGTCGTCATCGTCAACCATCCTCCATCACCAATTTCATGATGCTCACCGCCGTGCATGAGTAATTCCATCGTAGGCTTGCTGGACGGTGATGGGTTGGATGAGATTTATCATGTAATCGATTTAGTTTTGTTAGGGTTTGATCCCTAGTATCCACTATGTTCTGAGATTGATGTTGCTATGACTTTGCTATGCTTAATGCTTGTCACTAGGGCCCGAGTGCCATGATTTCAGATCTGAACCTATTATGTTTTCATGAATATATGTGAGTTCTTGATCCTATATTGCAAGTCTATAGTCACCTACTATGTGTTATGATCCGACAACCCCGAAGTGACAATAATCGGGACCACTCCCGGTGATGACCATAGTTTGAGGAGTTCATGTATTCACTATGTGCTAATGCTTTGTTCCGGTTCTCTATTAAAAGGAGGCCTTAATATCCCTAAGTTTCCAATAGGACCCCGCTGCCATGGGAGGGTAGGACAAAAGATGTCATGCAAGTTCTTTTCCATAAGCACATATGACTATATACGGAATACATGCCTACATTACATTGACGAACTGGAGCTAGTTCTGTGTCACCCTATGTTATAACTGTTACATGATGAACCGCATCCGGCATAATTATCCATCACTGATCCAGTGCCTACGAGTTTTCCATATACTGGTTTACGCTTATTTACTTTCCCGCTGCTACTGTTACAATCACTACAAAAAACCAAAAATATTACTTTTGTTGTCTTTACTTTTGTTGCCGCTACCACCACTATCATATTACGTTGCTACTAGACACTTTGCTGCAGATACTAAGTTTCCAGGTGTGGTTGAATTGACAACTTAGCTACTAATACTTGAGAATATTCTTTGGCTCCCCTTGTATCGAATCAATAAATTTGGGTTGAATACTCTACCCTCGAAAGCTGTTGCGATCCCCTATACTTGTGGGTTATCAAGACTAATTTCTGGCACCGTTGCCGGGGAGCATAGCTCTATTCTTTGAGTCACTTGGGATTTATATCTGTTGGACACTATGAAGAAGTTGAGAGATCCAAAAACCAAGATCTATCCCTCAACTACGAGGGGAGGTAAGGAACTGCCATCTAGCTTTGCACTTGATTCACCTTCTGTTATGAGTAAGTTTGCGACACCTACACCTGCTTCTGCTATTCGTTCTGATATGTCGCATGTTATTGATGATGCCACTTCTGCTATGCATGATACTTATGATGAAACTGCTTCTATGCCTGATACTACTGTGCCCCTTGGTGAATTTCTTGATGAACAAATTGCTAGGGCTAGAGAAAAAGAAATTATTGAATCTGAATACGATAATGAAAGTGATGATGAAAATATGCCTGTTATTCCTGAGGGCTATCTTTTTGATGTGGAATCTTCTGCAGCTATTTTAGCTTGCAAGGACAGATATGAGCTTAAGAGGTTATTAATTAAATGGAACAAAGAATCACATAGATATAAAATGAAACCCGACCCTGCTTTTGCTACTTCACCTATATGTGTTCCTGATAAGGATTATGAATTCTCTGTTGATCCTGGTATAATTACTTCGGTTGAATCTGATCCGTTTTATGGCTATGAATCTGAAACTGTTGTGGCACATCTTACTAAGTTAAATGATATAGCTGCTCTGTTCACTAATAATGAGAGATCACGTTACCTCTATTTACTCAAAATATTTCCGTTCTCATTAAGGGGTGATGCTAAGATATGGTTTAATTCCCTTGATCCTGGTTGTGTGCGTAGTCCCCAGGATATGATTTATTACTTCTGTGCTAAATATTTCCCTGCTCATAAGAAACAAGCTGCTTTGAGGGAAATATACAACTTTGTGCAAATTAAAGAAGAGGGTCTCCCACAAGCTTGGGGGAGTCTTCTCAAGCTACTTAATGCTTTGCCTGATCATCCTCTTAAGAAACTTGAAATACTTGATATCTTTTATAATGGACTAACCAATGCTTCCAGAGATTACCTGGATAGTTGTGCTGGTTCTCTTTTCAGGGAAAGAACACCGGATGAAGCTGAAATTCTATTGAATAATATGTTGACAAATGAAACTAATTGGGCACCTCCTGAGCCAGCTCCTGCTCCAATTACTGAGCCTATTCATAAACCAACTCCGAAGAAGAGAGGTGTTCTATTTCTCAGTCCTGAAGATATGCAAGAGGCAAAGAAATCTATGAAAGAGAAAGGTATTAAAGCTGAAGACGTTAAGAATTTACCTCCTATTGAAGCAATACATGGTCTTAATTCACCGCCTGTTGAAGAAACTTATGGTCTCAATTATTTATTTGTTGAAGAACCTCCTGATCCCGATATCCCGACACAGGTAGTAAAGGTAAATTCTCTCTATAGATATGATAAAGTTGAAGTTCCTCCTACTAAAATTGCTAGTCAGTGCTTGTATGAGTTTGATAACTTTATGTTTAAGCAAGACGGCTTCAATGCTTATTTTGGTAGACAATTAAAAGAAAATGCTTATATGATTATACGCTTGGGTGATTATATGGCTGATATTAAAGGTGAACTTAGACTTGTTAGCAAACATGCTTCTATGGTTACCACTCAAGTAGAACAAGTACTTAAGGCTCAAAAAGAAGTGCTTGATGAAATGAATAGTAAGAAAAATGATTATGCTGTTAGAGTGGCTACTAGAACTGGTAGAATGACTCAGGAACCTTTGTATCCTGAAGGCCACCCTAAGAGAATCGAGCAAGATTCTCAGAGAAATAATATTGATGTTCCTAGTTCTTCTAAAAAGAAGAAAAAGAAAAATGATAGAACTATGCAAACTTCTAGTGAACCTATTGCTAAACCACCTGATAATCCAAATGATATTTCTATGTCTGATGCTGAAACACAATCTGGTAATGAACATGAACCTAGTGAAAATAATAATGATGTTCATGATGATGCTCAACCTAGTAATGATAATGATGTAGAAATTGAACCTGTTGTTGATCTTGATAACCCACAATCAAAGAATCAACGTTCTGATAAAAGAGACTTTGTTGCTAGGAAACAAGGTAAAGAAAGGGAACCTTGGGTTCAGAAACCCATGCCTTTTCCTCCAAAACCATCCAAGAAAAAGGATGAGGAGGATTTTGAGCGCTTTGCTGAAATGATTAGGCCTATCTTTTTGCGTATGAGATTAACTGATGTGCTCAAAACAAATCCTTATGCTAAATATATGAAGGATATCATTACTAATAAAAGAAAGATACCGAAAGCTGAAATTTCCACCATGCTTGCTAATTATACTTTTAAGGGTGGAATACCAAAGAAACTTGGAGACCCCGGAGTACTTACTATACCTTGCTCCATTAAAAGAAATTATATTAAAAATGCTTTATGTGATCTTGGAGCCGGTGTTAGTGTTATGCCTCTCTCTTTATATCATAGACTTGACTTGTATAAGCTGACACCTACTGAAATATCTTCGCAAATGGCTGATAAATCAACTGCTATACCAGTCGGTATTTGTGAGGACGTGCCTGTTGTGGTTGCAAACATTACTATTCTAACGGACTTTGTTATTCTTGATATTCCCGAGGATGATAGTATGTCTATTATTCTTGGAAGACCTTTTCTTAATATTGCAGGGGCTGTTATTGATTGCAACAAAGGCAATGTCACTTTTCATGTTAATGGTAATGAGCATACGGTACACTTTCCGAGGAAACAACCTCAAGTTCATAGTATCAACTCCATTGGAAAAATTCCATCGATTATAATTGGAGGTTTTGAATTTTCTCTTCCTACTGTCAAGAAGAAATATGATATACTTATTATAGGGGATGTGCATATCCCGGTTGAGGTAACTTAGTGTTATTCGAAATTTCTCCGGTTTCATGATTATCGGAATGAGTTTGTTAACAAGACTTGATCAACCTTGTTAGTGGATTCTTTTTGATGAGCATGAGATGGATGAAACTAGAAGCACAAACTTCTGTACCCTTTTTATACTTTCTGTTATTTATATCAAATAAAGTAAAAATAGTATTTTTCTGTCTGTTATCTTATTATCAGTGCAATATAAAAATAACCCGAAAATAGAATTCCTCAGAATGACATGCCAATTTAATATGATTTTTTGGGAATATTTGAGGATTTACTGTGCAAAAATCACCACGGGAGGAGCTGCCACCTGGCCACGAGGGTGGTGGGCGCCCCCCCTATAGGGCACACCCCCTGCCTCGTGGGCCCACGGTGGCCCTCTTCCACTTATCCCAGCACCCATCTTCTTCCTCTATCTCACACAAACCCGAAAAACCAACTCAAGCACGAGTTCCAGCCACCTTTGCTGTGATTTTCGATCTCCTTGCTCAAAGCACCTCTTGCAAAACTGCTTGGGGAGATTGTTCCTTGGTATGTGACTCCTCCGTCGGTCCAATTAGTTTTTGTTCTAGTGCTTTATTCATTGCAAATTTTTGCTGCATAGGTGACCATGTTCTTGAGCTTGCATGTCAAATGTATATGGTTCCAAGTAGTTCTAATGCTTGATATAGGCTCTAGGCACTTGTAGGAGTAGTTGCTATCAATATTATTGAAGTTGGTTCACTTTTGTTTGAAGTTACTAAAAATTTCAGATTATTTCAGAAAAATAATGAGGAGATTCTTGAGGGGCTCATCGAGCCAAAGCTCGAAGGAAAAGGCACCGAAGCCTAAGTATAATTTGCCGCGCACCGCGGAGATTCGGGCGTGTGAATGGCCTTCTGAGGATTTCTTGAGAGCAGCCGGTATCTATGAAGATTTTCATGAATTGGCTCACAATGCAGGCCTCACCGCTTTCCTCCACGACCAATGCGATCAGTATCTCTTGCTCACAAATACTTTTGTGTAAAACTTTCATTTTCATTCTAGGAACTCACCACCTACTGTGGAGTTTCATTTATATGATGAGCATAAGGAGATGTCACTTTATGATTTCTGTCGGATCTGTTTAGTCCCTTTTGAGGGCAAGACAAAAGAACCACATCATGATGATGTGGAGGGATTTATTAATAATATCACTGTAGGAGAAACCAGGAAGGTTTCCGATGCACGAATTACTAGCATACATTTTCCTGTTTTACGTTACTTTGCATTATTTGCTAGTCGTTGTTTAATTGGACGCGGAAACAGTGGAAACCTTAGTATCCCTGATTTAATTATTCTACTCCAAGGTTTATACAGTGATAACACTTTTAGTATGGGCGAAATTATTGCTAGACGGTTAAATATGAACCGTACTAAGGGCCCCATCTTTGGAGGCGTCTATGCCACACGCCTAGCTGCACATTTTAACATACCTATTAGGCATGCTGAGAAGGAAGAAAACATGCTGCCCCTTGTTTATCTAGATCACAAAATTATGGTAGCACATGATTTTATTGTTAAGAATAGGGCAGGGGAGGTTAAATATCAATTGTTCTTTAATAAACATCATCCTGAGACTATTACCTTGCCTGCTCCTTCTTTGTTTGATTTGACTGTAGGCACATATCTTGTTCCGTTGACGGCTATTCACGCCTACGGGAACCCTGCACCAACCGAGGAGCCAGAACAAGAACCACAAAAGGAGCCTCCACGACAATCTGTTTATTCTTGGGATCCAGAGATGACTGTCAGCCAGTGGCAGTCAGAGTCTTCTTCTTCATCACAGTATGATCCCAACTATCCTTCCTCATCACAGTACGACCCCAACAACTATTATTATGGATATCCTCCGGGCCAGCCGTGGCCATAGACCAACTTAGGCCAAAAGCCTAAGCTTGGGGGAGTACGTATTTCTCACCAACATTACATTTATGTTCACACACACTCATTGCTAGATGTCGGTGCTCATACTTTTTCACTGTAATATCCATGCTAGTTTATTTCCTTTTTTTGCTTTCTTCTTGAGTGCTTGTTAAACCTTAAGAAAAACCAAAAAAATTTAGTAGTAGATTATTTTTCTTCTGTAGTAGTAATAATTAAAAAGAAAACCCAAAAATATTTCACGTTCTTCTTTTGCTTGTTGGGAGCTTTCCCGTGTAAATAGTTTTATTTCTTTTCTTTTCTTTGGGGGTCAGTAGGAGAAGACCATAATTAAATTGTTGAGGTGGCTCTTATATGCATTATTGTTGAATTAACCAAAGAGCCCACATTGCCTTGTCTTCTCCTGTTTATTGAATGCCTGCAGATTCCAGCTTAGTCCAATGCACGTGCACTCTTATTATTATTCACACCGTTCGGTCGTGCAAGTGAAAGGCAATTATGATGATATATGATGGGCTGACTGAGATGAGAAAAGCTGGTATGAACTCGACTTCTTTTGTTTTTGTAAATATGATGAGTCCCGCTTTCTTGATTCAGCTTATTATGAATAAACATGTTTGCAATGACAATTAGAGATCGTAGTTGCTTGTGCCATGCTTAATTAGCTATGAGTTATAATGATTTACCTTGTGTGCCAACATGCTATTGAGATGATTATGATGTGGTATGATGGGGTGGTATCCTCCTTTGAATGATTTAAGTGACTTGACTTGGCACATGTTCACACATGTAGTTGAAACAAATCAACATAGCCTTCACGATATTTATGTTCATGGTGGATTATATCGTACTTATGCTTGCATCCAATGTTTATTAATTTTAATGGATGTACATGGTTGGTGTCGCTCTCTAGTTGGTCGCTTCCTAGTCTTTTGCTAGCCTTCACCTGTACTAAGCGGGAATACTGCTTGTGCATCCAATCCATTAAACCCCAAAGTTATTCCAGATGAGTCCAATATACCTTCCTATATGCGGTATCTACCTTCTGTTCCAAGTAAATTTGTATGTGCCAAACTCTAAACCTTCAAATAAACATTCTGTTTTGTATGCTTGAATAGCTCATGTATCAACAAAGGCTGTCCTTATCTTCCGTGTTAGGCGGGTTATTCTCAAGAGGAGTGGACTCCGCTCCTCATTCACGAGAAAATGGCTGGTCACTGGGATGCCCAGTCCCATGCTTTATGCAAACTAAATCAAAATTAATTGCAAACAAACTCCCCCTGGGACCTGATGTATGTTGGAGGCACTCGTTGTTTCGAGCAAGCCATGGATTGATGTTTATTGGTGGAGGGGGAGTATAAAATTTACCATTCTGTTTGGGAACCGCCTATAATGTGTTTAGCATGGAAGATATCGCCATCTCTTAGTTGTTACGTTGACAATGAAAGTATACCGCTCAAAATATAATTTATCTTTATTTCAAAACTGAGCTCTGGCACCTCTACAAATCCCTTCTTCCCTCTGCGAAGGGCCTATCCATTTACTTTTATGTTGAGTCATCACCCTCTTATTAAAAAGCACTAGCTGGAGAGCACATCCGTCATTTGCATTCGTTACTATTAATCTATGTTGGGTGCGACTATGATTGGATCTCTTTTACCATGAATTACAATGTCCAGTCAGTCCTTGATCTTTAAAGGTGCTCTGCATTTATGTTTTGCGGTCTCAGAAAGGGCTAGCGAGATAGCATCTTGTTATATCATATTATGATTGTTTTGAGAAAGTGTTGTCATCCGAGATTTATTATTATGACTTGCTAGTTGATTATGCTATTGATACGAGTAATTATGAGACCTGAGAATTATTGCAAATGTGGTTAGTTATGATCTATGCTGGAAACTTAAATGCTGGCTTGACATAGTTACAACAACAAGAGCAAACAGAGTTTGTAAAATTTTTTCTTTCTTTCTTTCAGTTTGTCAACTGAATTGCTTGAGGACAAGCAATGGTTTAAGCTTGGGGGAGTTGATACGTCTCTGTCGTATCTACTTTTCCAAACACTTTTGCCCTTGTTTTGGACTCTAACTTGTATGATTTGAATGGAATTAACCCGGATTGACGCTGTTTTCAACAGAATTGCCATGATGTTGTTTTATGTGCAGAAAACAAATATTCTCAGAATGACCTGAAACTCCACGGGAGGTCTTAGAAAAAATAAAAAAAATCCTCGCCAAAGATGAAGACCAGGGGGCCCACACCCTTCTCACGAGGGTGGGGGGCGCCCCCCCCCTAGGGCGCGCCCCCCTACCTCGTGGGCCCCCTGGAAACCCTCCGACGCTAACTTCAACTCTATATATTTGCTTTCGGAGAGAAAAAAATCAAAGAGAAGAAATCATCGCGTTTTACGATACGGAGCCGCTGCCAAGCCCTAAAACCTCTTGGGAAGGCTGATCTGGAGTCCATTCGGGGCTCTGGAAAGGGGGATTCGTCGCCATGATTTCAGATCTGAACCTATTATGTTTTCATTAATATATGTGAGTTCTTGATCCTATCTTGCAAGTCTATAGGCACCTACTATGTGTTATGATCCGGCAACCCCGAAGTGACAATAATCGGGACCACTCTCGGTGATGACCATAGTTTGAGGAGTTCATGTATTCATTATGTGCTAATGCTTTGTTCTGGTTCTCTATTAAAAGGAGGCCTTAATATCCCTAAGTTTCCAATAGGACCCCGCTGCCATGGGAGGGTAGGACAAAAGATGTCATGAAAGTTCTTTTCCATAAGCACGTATGACTATATACAGAATGTATGCCTACATTACATTGACGAATTGGAGCTAGTTCTGTGTCACCCTATGGTATGACTGTTCCATGATGAACCGCATCCGGCATAATTATCCATCACTGATCCGGTGCCTACGAGTTTTCCATTTAATGGTTTACGCTTATTTACTTTCCCGCAGCTACTGTTACAATCACTACAAAATACCAAAAATATTACTTTTGCTGTCTTTACTTTTGTTGCCGCTACCACCACTATCATATTACTTTGCTACTAAACACTTTGTTGCAGATACTAAGTTCCCAGGTGTGGTTGAATTGACAACTCAGCTGCTAATACTTGAGAACATTATTTGGCTCCCCTTGTGTCGAATCAATAAATTTGGTTGAATACTCTACCCTTGAAAGCTGTTGCGATCCCCTATACCTGTTGGTTATCAATGGCCTCCTCTCCCAACCGGCTTATGAACTGGCTTAATGCCGCAATACAACCTGCCAGACGTTGCACATCATTGACACACGCCGGTTTAGCCAGAGAAGTGATGGATTTGATCTTCACCGGATTAGCTTCAATGCCCCTTTTAGACACCAAAAAGCCCAAGAGCTAGCCTGTCGGCACACCTAAAACACACTTGGCCGAGTTAAGCATCATTTTTATAAACCCAGAGATTGTCAAAGGTTTCTTTCAAATCGTCTATCAATGTCTCTTTCTCTCTGGATTTCACCACAATATCATCCACATAAGCATCAACATTGCACCCAATTTGATCATGAAGGGAATTCTGCACACATCTCTCATAAGTCGCCTGGGCACTCTTGAGCCCAAAAGGCATAGACACATAGTAGAAGGCTCCAAAGTGAGTGATGAAAGTCATCTTCTCCTGGTCCTTAACTTCCATCTTGATCTGATGATAACCAGGATAAGCATCCGAATAACTCAAACGCTCACAACCCGCTGTAGCATCGATAATCTGATCAATACGATGGAGAGCAAAAGGATCAGCTGGACAAGCCTTGTTTAAGTCCATGTAGTCCACACACATATGCCAAGTGCCGTTCTTCTTAAGTACCAGCATCGGGTTAGCCAACCACTTAGGATGGAAAACTTCGACGATAAACCCGGCTGCCAAAAGCCGGGCCACTTCCTCTCCAATGGCCTTCTGCCTCTCCTCATTAAACCGGCGAAGAAACTGATTAACCAGCTTAAATTTTGGATCAATATTAAGAGTGTGCTCAGCAAGTTCTCTCGGTACACCCGGCATGTCTGAAGGCTTCCATGCAAAGATGTCCCGGTTCTCACGGATGAACTCGTTGAGTGTGCTTTCCTATTTCGGATCCAGATTGGCACTGATACTGAACTTCTTCGACGAATCGCCAGGAACGAAATCAACCATCTTAGTGTCATCGGCCGACTTAAATTTGAGTGAAGGATCCTGCTCTGTGGTTGGCTTCTTTAGAGACATCATGTCCGTCAGGTCAACATTATCCTTATAAAATTTCAGCTCTTCAGTTGCACAAACAGACTCAACATAAGCAGCATCTCCTTCCTCGCACTCCAAGGCTATCTTCCGGCTCCCATGCACCGTGATGGTTCCCTTGTAACCCGGTATCTTGAGCTGCAGATACACATAACAAGGCCGCGCCATGAACTTGGCATAAGCCGGTCGTCCAAACAGAGCATGATATGGGCTGTGGATCTTGACCACTTCAAAGGTCAATGTCTCTGACCTAGAGTCATGATCATCTCCAAAAACAAATTCCAGAGCTATCTTACCAACTAGGTAAGCCGACTTACCAGGTACCACGCCATGGAAAACAGTGTTTGACGGCTTAAGATTTTTATCAGTCAACCCCATGCAACGGAAAGTTCATAATAAAGGATATTGATGCTGCTCCCTCTGTCCATGAGTACCTTGGTGAACTTGTACACTCTGACCTGAGGTGCGACCACTAAAGCCAAGTGACCCAAATTATCAACCCGAGGCGGGTGATCTTCCCGACTCCACACAATGGGCTGCTCAGACCAGCGCAAGTAACGGGGAACCACCGGCTCAATAGCATTGACTGCCCTCTTATGAAGCTTCTGGTCACGCTTAAATAAGCTAGTGGTGAAGAAATGATATTGTCCACTATTCAACTACTTCGGGTTGCTCTGATAACCAGACTGTTGCTGCTGTTGACTTCCCTAATTACTCTGCTGATCGTAACCACCCTGGTTGCCGTGATTACCTTGATTTCCTTGGAATCCAGAGTTAGAGCCGCCACCGCCATAACCCGGTCCGTGAGAGCCGGATCCTGAACCGCCACATGGCACATGACTGTCTTGAAAAATATTGGAATTCTTGTACTCCTTCATAATGTAACAATCCTTCCAGAGGTGCCTGGACGGTCTTTCTTGCGTACCATGTCTTGGGCAGGGCTAATTGAGCATCTATTCAAGATTGAAACCAGATCCTCCGGTTCATGTGGGCGGTTTACCCTTACGACACTGACCATTATTCTGCCCATTGGTGTTAGCGACAAAGTCAAAACTATTATCAGCTTTGTGGTTATCGTTGCCTCCCTGGTTCGCCGGGTTATGCTGCAGCCCCTTGGTGTTGCCACTCTGCTTTCCCTTTCCCGGCTTTTCGTCATCAGACTCGGTGTCCTTGGTACCATCAGAGTCAGCATACTTAACTAGAGCCGCCATCAGTGTCCCCATATCATTGCAGTGGCGTTTGAGCCGCCCTAATTTATGCTTTAGGGGCGTGAAACGACAATTGTTTTCCAACATCAACACTGCTGAGTCGGCATTGATGCGATCCGACGAGTGCAAGACTGTTGAGACCCAGCGCACCCAATGGGTTGTCGACTCACCTTCTTCTTGGACACAGGAGGCTAAATCCACAATTGACATGGGCTGCTTGCATGTATCCTTGAAATTCTGGATAAACTGGGCTTTTAACTCGGCTCATGACCCAATAGAATTGGCAGGGAGCCCCTTCAACCAAGTGCGGGTCGTTCCCTCCAACATCAGGGGGAAATATTTAGCACACGCAGCATCGCTCACATCTAGCAATTCCATGGCCATCTCATAACTCTCAATCCACGCCTCAGGAGGTAAATCGGTTGTATAGTTAGGCACCTTGCGAGGACCCTTGAAATCCTTGGGCAAATGCTCATTACGTAGATTCGGTACTAAGCATGGCATGCCCAAATTTCTAAGGGTTACCCCTGGCTCCACAGAAGTGGTTGGACGAGTCAGAGTAGGTTGACAAGCCACATACCGAGCCGCCAGCTCGGCCTCTCGACGCGCTCTACCTTGATCCACTATGTTCTGAGCATCGGCGCCACCGCCCGTCGGGTTATGTCCACGAGGCGGGTTATGGCTCCGCCCACTGCTTGACACAGCCGGCTCGTCGATATGCCTACTGTAACTATGGCTCGGGCGGGGGCGGAATGAATCCTGTCACGACCGTAAGAATAAGCATGCTGCTGAACCAGTGCTGTCTGAAGGAGCTCTCTAGCCCTTCGTGTTTCAATCGTCGTTGGTGACTCGCCTTCGACCGGGAGAGCAGCCAATCGTGATGCCGCTGCGATCATGTTATCCAAAGGGTTAGAGTAATGACCAGGTGGCGTCGGCACGTGCTGCGGTGGGTTATTGTTCTGATGAGGCGGGTCCGTCGTGCGCGGCTGAACCAGCGTACCTGTCCCAGGCGCTTCAACCGGGTTTACCACTGCCGGGTTACTGGTTGCTGCTCCTGACATGTTAAAGAGATTTCTTGCCTCATAACTGAGGGTAGACGAGTCTGATGCCTCCTCCCCATGACTTCGTTTGAAGCGTTCTGATCTAGCATGAGCCTGTAAGACTGCAACTAAATCCGTTGCGCCTGAGCATCCAAAGCAGCCCGCTCCTCGGCCATCCTAGTGTTTTTTGTGCTTAGCTCCTCCTTGGCCTACGCTATCTCATCGCGCAATTTTGTGACCGCCGCATTATGCTGATCCTGATCCACCGGGTTAACCACTGTTATTAACAATGCTGTCAGCTTATCCATTAGGTCAGTTAAGACCTGACCCGGTGGGCGCACCAGGTCTCCTGCCCCGGCAGCCGTTGGCGCTGCTGCCCCGGAGATTAGCTCTGCTGCGCTGAGTGTTTCACGGGCTGTGTACCGGCCATGAACATTGCAACCTGGCTCGGCAGCTCGCAGGGGTTCGGAATATTGTCCCATCGGAACAGCCCCCAAGCCGGCCATCTTGGAGTTGATACAATGACTCGGTCTCACCAGCGGATGACTCGCCAACAGAGTAAACGACAGTCTCACCACCAAATGCCGATCTATCCTCAGGTTCCACTACATGGATAAACCCCACAAAGGTACGATTCATGGCGGGCCGAACCCGGGCAGTTCTCGCACGCTGAGCCGTCTCGATGATGTCAGTGCAGATGTCCGGCTCAGGGCCCGGTTCGCCGATCTTGCCGATGAAGGCGTGAATTCCGCCGAAGGGGACCCGGTACCCATACTCAATTGAGCCGGCCTCAGGGCCCCAGCCTGCGTCGTTGATGTAGAGCTTTCTGCGATGACTCTTGGTCATCTGGCCATGGTGTATCCCTTGATCCCTTCGAAGCTGCCCTCTAAGAACTTGAAACCATCGTGCGATTGCCCCACGGTGGGTGCCAACTGTCGTGGAATTGTCACGGCAGATGTCCTAGTGTGAGGACTTAGTCGTGGAGCCATCGTAATGAGGTTAGTTTAAAGGGGTCAATCAACACAAAGGACATGAGGATTTTATACTGGTTTGGCCCCTTGAGGTGAAGGTAAAAGCCTAATCCAGTTGGAGGTGGTATTGTTAGGGTTTCGATGAGCGGGGAGCAAATACGCTTAACCTGGCTCTCGATCTGTTGTTTCTTGTCCTAAGACACTGCTGGGTCATCCCCTTATATACACGGGTTGACGCCCTGTGGCCTACAGAGTCCTGGCCGGCTCATACAACGTATCTGGCTCAGTGACCTTTCTTACATGCCTTACAATACAAGTCTACGTACATGGCGGTTTATATCCTTGGGCCTTAAGCCGCCTTCGGGTTTGGGCCCTCTAGTAAGCTTATCTATGAACCGCCGTTGTTAATATGCTCTTGGGCTTCAGTGAGATGAACCGCCATAGGGATGACCTGGCCCCTCCTGGGCGGGTCATACCTGATAGTCACATCCCGAACAACTTGGAACTTATTTCTTTGCTTCAACTCTTGTAGAACTTGTTGAAATTCTTCACCATTAAGCTCAATTCCTCATTGAAGGCTTGTTTCTCACTTGATGATGTAGGAACATCACATGAGGATTTGTAAGCACCACTTGTCTTGTTGTGAAGCTCTTCTTTATCCTTGAGTGACATCTCATGAGCAACAATTCTTCCAATCACTTCCGTTGGCTTGAGATCTTTGTAATTGGCCATCATTTGGATCAATGTGCACATGGTATCATATTTTCCATCCAAGGCTCTTAGGATCTTCTTGATGATGAATCTATCAGTCATCTCTTCACTTCCTAAGCCGGAAATCTAATTTGTGATGAGAGTAAGCCTAGAGTACATTTCAGCGACACCTTCACCATCCTTCATTTTGAACTTGTCAAGCTGACTTTGAAGAACATCCAATTTGGATTCCTTGACGGAGTCAGTACCTTCGTGCATATCAATCAAAGTATCCCAAATTTCCATTGCATTCTCAAGACGGCTGATTTTGTTGAATTCTTCGAGGCACAATCCGTTGAAGAGGATATCGCAAACTTGAGAATTGTACTGCAGCATCTTTAATTCTTTCGCGCTAGCTTCATGGTTCGGTTCTCTCCCATCAAAGAATTCACCTTGCAAGCCAATACACACAATAGCCCAAATGGTAGGGTTATGTCCAAGAATATGCATTTTCATCTTATGCTTCCAACTAGCAAAATTAGTACCATCAAAGTAAGGACCTTTGTCGGTGTCAAAACCGGCGGATCTCGGGTAGGGGGTCCCGAACTGTGCGTCTAAGGCGGATGGTAATAGGAGGCAGGGGACACGATATTTACCCAGGTTCGGGCCCTCTTGATGGAGGTAATACCCTATGTCCTGCTTGATTGTTCTTGATGATATGAGTATTATAAGAGTTGATCTACCACGAGATCAAAGAGGCTAAACCCTAGAAGCTAGCCTATGGTATGATTGTCTGTTGTCCTACGGACTAAAACCCTCCAGTTTATATAGGCACCGGAGGGGGCTAGGGTTACATAAAGTCGGTTACAAAGGAGGAGATATACATATCTGTATTACCTAGCTTGCCTTCCACGCCAAGTAGAGTCCCATCCGCACACGGGAAGAAGTCTTTAATCTCGTATCTTCATAGTCCAACAGTCTGGCCAAAGGATATAGTCCGGCTGTCCGAAGACCCCCTAATCCAGGACTCCCTCAGTACCCCCTGAACCAGGCTTCAATGACGATGAGTCCGGCACGCAGTGTTATCTTCGGCATTGCAAGGCGGGTTCCTCCGCCGAATACACCATGGAAGAGTTTGAATACAAGTATAGTGTCCGACCCTGCAAAATAAGTTCCACATACCACCGTAGAGAGAATAATATTTCCACAAATCTAATCTGCTAACACGTTTTGAGAGCATGGCATCACGCGACGGCCCGGTCATTATTCGAACCGTTTTTCTTAACCATCTCTACACATAACACGAGGCGGTTTCCTTGACACTTCTTATCAAAGCAGAGATCGTGTTCCCCTTATCACGGGATTCTCATCAATACAAACGTGGGTAACCCAACCGCACCATCAATTACGGTGTCTGGGGAATAAGCGGTTTTGCTAGGCAAGTGGGGAGACACATCGCCTCTTCCACCCTTATAAGGGACAAAGATTTAGTTTTTTCACCCACGCCTTCTTCCTCCTCGCTTACCCATTCCCGCACACTCGAGCTCTAGCACCCAAGCTCGCGTTATTCTTCTCAAACCACTCCAAGCATGTCCGGAGCAGGAGGCAAGTGGATGGTCTCCTCCGTCACGGAGGAGAACATCAAAAAGTTACGGGAAGCCGGATACTTGGCTGATGATATCGCGCACCGGCTGCCAAATGCGGGGCAGATCGTCCCAATGCTCGAACCCCATGAGAGGGTAGTTTTTCTTACCCACTTTGTCCACGGACAGGGATTCCCTCCCCACCCGTTTTTCTGTGCTCATGCTACTACGGGCTGGATTTTCATGATCTGGCCCCCAATTTCATCCTCAACATCTTGGCGTTTATCGTCGTGTGTGAGGCCTTCCTCCGCATCAAGCCCCATTTCGGCCTGTGGCTGAAGACTTTTAACGTCAAACCGAAGGTGGTGGTCGGCCAGGAGGCAGAGTGCGGAGGCGCCATGGTGGGCAAGATGCCTAACGTCACCTGGCTCGAGGGCTCCTATGTGGAGACCATAAAGGGGTGGCAATCGGGGTGGTTCTACATCACCGAGCCGCGCGACTCCAACTAGGTGGCGGCCCCCAAATTTCGATCCGGAGCCCCACGCGGCTCACCTCCTGGAAAGAGAAGGGTCTGTCCTGGGGTTCTTCAGTAGAGATGACCGGACTCCAGACCTGCATCCAGAACATGATGAACAAGAAAATTAAGCTGGTGAACGTGGTCCAGGTTTTGCTCTTCCGCCTGATCCTTCCGTGTCAACGACGGGCATTTGATTTATGAGAGTTCGACTCGGCCAAGCACCAGACGCTGCGAGAGCTCTATGACACGATGCACGAGGACGTCTGGAGGGTGCTGTTCAAGAGCGCCGAGATTCCTCCCTCACTCACCGAGGACCGCGGACTCGGTGCAAAGCGTCGTGCCCATCCGGTGGGCTTTTTATATCTCTCAGGGTATTTATTTGCCCCGGTTTAGTTATGTGCAGGATCTAAGCTTCCATGTCATTAACAGGACTAGATAGAGACAGCGGAGCGGCTTGATTGCCCAGCCCCCCTGCCTGAGGATCCTGGAGACGCTCTTCTTACGAGGTGCCGGCAAAGAAGACCAAGAAGAAGGCCACATGGACCCGAAAGGGTCTCCGGCGCAAGGTTATATCGGACTCATCGTCCGATGACTCCGACGCGCATTCCTCCCACGGAAACGAGGAGGAGGAGGAGAAAAGTTCTCACCCCAGCCGGGGGAGACAAGAAAAGGAAGGCCGGCCCATCCGGGGAGGCCGAAGGGTCCAAGAAGGGAAGGACCCTCCCTCCGGACTGTACCACGACGGCCGCCGACAGCGACGACGAGTGGCTACCCAGGGACAAGCCCCTGGCGAAGTTGTAAGTGTCCGGAAACCATAGTACTTCATGGTATGTTTCATTGTACTGCCTTTACTCATGCCGAACATGATTATGCAGTCCAGCCTGAGCTCATCTCGATGTACCCTCGTCGAGTGGCTCTTTGGGCTCGTCGGATATGAACAGCGGTTCTCCTCCGACCGCTTCCACCCCTCACCCTATGGACAACGCCGACGTGTTGTCTCAAAAGGCACCTGGGGGCGCCTCACGGCGACTTCCCGGACCCTGGGTACCAAGGGAGCGACGCTCCTACGGGCTTCGAGTTCGGGCCCCAGCCGGACACTGTGCCGGAACCTTCGATGGTTCCGGACTCCGGCAGGCGATCCCCCATTAAGGGGGGCCAAACATCCATGCCGGTGTGCTCTGTCCAACCAGAGGCACCGGACAACCTGCTAGAAGCGCTTCGCGGTGCTTCCATCGAAGAAGAGCACCGCACTATCATGAGTGCGGTGGTCGAGAAGGTTCAGTCCGCCAAAAACGGACTAACCAAAGCTTGCGCCATCCTCCTAATAGGCTTTGAGGTAAGCATTCAAAATATAAGAAAATATTACCGCATAGATAGTAGCCCCTGATGCTCTGTTCGGCGTTCACGAAAAAAGCCGAATAGAGGATCAAAAGATAACCCAGGAGTCTAATTAGAGTATGTCTATGTGTATGTGCATGCTTCACTACTGGCCGCTGCTGCATGTACTGCGGAGGTCTCTGCGCTGAAGCAAGCCCTGAAGCAGTCCGAGGACGAGTTCGGCCTTACCAAGAGGCAGCTCGAAGAGAGCAAAGGTAAGATATACCCCTGTCTATATAGTTAAAAAGAAGTTCGGGTGTCAAGTAATAGGATCATCATGAATTTGTCAGGGGCCACGACCGAGGTGGAGACCCTAAGGAAGGCGTTGTCCGAGGCCGAAGACAAAGCGGCCAAAGAACGCATTGAACGGGAGAAACAAGAAGCCCGAGTAGGCGAGGTGCAGCAAGAGCTCGAGGCTCTCGCCAAAAAGCACGAGTCCTTGGAGCTTTACTCCAAGACGCGAGAGTCCGAGCTCGCGCAGGCGCTTGAAAGCGTCCGGAGCGCCAAGGCCGAAGCCCACAAGGCCCTCCAGGAGATTGATGCGGTGAAGAAGATAGCAGCGGGTAAGGCATTCAATATGCAAAGCAAGCATGTGAATGAGACTTTCCTTTTTCTTACCCGAGTTCGGAGCTCTCCAGGAGCGTTTGCAGATCTTCCCCACAGTGTACTAGATGCCGCGGAGTTTTACCGGGCTGAGGAGAGGAGCTCAACGGAGAAGTTGTTCTGGTCTCAGTATACTGAGACCGAACACCCCGTGTCGTTGAGCAACCAGCTAAAGCAGTTGGTCGAACTTCACAAGGCGGCCGAACAGGCCATGAGGGGCCTTATAGTACGGATGTGGCCAGGCGAGCCCCTGTCCGGTAGCTACTTCGGTCTGGTGAGGCGGCTTCTAGAAGCCTACCCACGGCTTGAAGTCATCAAGCAGTCTGTCTGCATCGAGGGTGCACAAAGGGCTTTTGCCCAGGCGAAGGTGCACTGGGTGAAGCTGGACGCCGTGAAGCTGGTGAAGGAGGGGCCGCCGGAGGGCAAGGAGCATCGCTGCCCCGAGAATTACTATGAAAGTGTCATGAAGGGTTCCCGCTTAGTGGCAGCTGAGTGTGCCAAGGATGTAATTTTTGAATGAACATGCCCATGTGATCCTGTAATATGAAACGAGACGCTTTCTTAATTTAAAATATTACCTTCTGTGCGGCCGTTTATAAAATCTGAGGGTTGGCCAGTCGTCGTCTTCTATCCCCATGTAACTAGTATTGGGGTGTTCGGGACAAACCTGAACACTCTTTACCCCAATTTTGGGTCCTTCAAGGGAGGTGTTCAGCGTAACAAACCAGGAAATCAGACTATAATGCTTTATCACTCTCACTTAGCCATAGAAGTCTATGATTTTAAATTTTTGGCGAAGCCCCTGGTATTCGGAGGGCCGAATTTGGGGCGCTATACACGCCTAAGACGGACAAGGCCGACTCCTCGCCCGAAGCGGAAAAAGTCTTTAAGGACTTGAGACCTCTCGAACAGCGACCAGTCTCTCGCCTTATCATGACAGTCAGTTTTTGGCTTTGTCTACTGAGGTGCTCGTCTGGAAGAACCGGGACACAATCGCAGTAGTTCTCCCACCACTAGCTTAGCCGATATAGAGGAACATAAGGTACCAAAGCATGGGAGCCGGGCGACCCAACATTTTACCAAAGACATGATTCGGAGCTGATGCATATAATGCTATAACTTCGAGGTGCCGCACTGTCGAAAGTGTTCGGACTTCTTGCGCCGTATAATGGGGTAAACGAGAGCCCCAGGCGTACTGACCGTACCCGAGTGTGCGGGTGCGGAATGTCGTAAATGGACATATAAGAGAAAGAGAAAAACTTAAATAATGCAATGACAGATTAATGATATGCATTGTTATTTGAATAATACGTCGAAGCGTACCGGTACAAGTAGTGCAATAAGCATAAAGTAGGACAATTCAAAATGTCTTATCCCAGGGCAAGCTATGCAAAAATAGTGAAAAGCGGGTATATCAAGTATTACTAGAGACCACCTGGCGGTTCCCGTGTTCATCTAAGCTTCTTGCCGCCTTGGTTGTTGCTTCCAGAATGTGTCCGGCAATCATACTGCCGGAAACAGCTTCCAAAGAGTTAGGCCCTGAAAGAGAAAAGGAATGTCAAAGGTATACAGCCCCTAGTGTGGTTAAGCCACAATGCGGGGCGTGTCCTGATTGCGCCCCCGCCTATGTCCAGGTATTTTCAATGCGTAATTATGTATGCGCGGCATGGATTTCGTTGCTTCACTGGAACTGGGACGGGGGCCGTATTGCTAGGCGAGCTCTGATCGTGCCAGGAGATCATGTTGCAGCTTGTTCCGAACTCGCTTGAAGGTGTCCGGGGGCTGTGACGCTAAATGAGTGGTCTGCCTGAACAGGCTGCTTTGTGCCTCTGCTGCAAGGGCCACAGTGTGCTCTTCCGTACGGAGCGAGTGTTCTGTGTTTCCATTTGCGGTTATGACCCTGGGAGGTCCTGGCATCTTGAGCTTGAGGTATGCGTAATGTGGCACTGCATTGAATTTTGCAAATGATGTCAGTCCGAGCAGTGCATGATAGCCACTGCGAAACGGGACGATGTCGAAGATTAACTCTTCGCTTCAGAAGTTATCCGGTGATCCGAAGACCACTTCCAGTGTGATTGAGCCTGTGCAATGGGCCTCCACACCTGGGATGACGCCTTTAAAGGTGGTTTTGCTGGGTTTGATCCTCGAGGGATCGATACCCATTTTCGCACTGTATCCTGATAAAGCAGGTTCAGGCTGCTGCCGCCGTCCATAAGGACTCGAGTGAGGTGAAATCCGTCAATGATAGGGTCTAGGACCAGTGCGGCGGATCCGCCATGACGGATGCTAGTGGGGTGGTCCCTGCGATCGAAGGTGATCGGACAAGCAGACCATGGGTTGAACTTTGGGGCGACGGGCTCCATCGCATAGACGGCCCTTAGTGCATGCTTCCACCCCCTCTTGGGAATGTGGGTTGCGTATATCATGTTCACCGTCTTCACTTGAGGGGGAAACCCCTTCTGTCCTCCTGTGTTTGGCGGCCGGGGCTCCTCATCGTCATCGCTATGCAGCCCCTTCTCCTTGTTCTAGGCATTTAACTTGCCAGCCTGCTTGAACACCCAGCATTCTCTGTTGGTGTGATTGGCTGGCTTGTCAGGGGTGCCATGGATTTGACACGAGCAATCCAGTATGCGATCCAGACTGGACGGAGCGAGAGTATTTCTTTTAAATGGCTTTTTCCGCTGACCGGATCTAGAGCCTCTGAATCCGGCATTAACTGTCGTATCTTCGGTGTTATCGCCGTTATTGCGGCGCTTTGGTCTATTACGACACTGCCTACCATTAACATCTTTGGTATCCGAGGTGTCCGGATTCCTCGAGGTGTTGTTGCTGCGAGCTAGCCAGCTGTCCTCGCCCGTGCAAAAGCGGGTCATGAGTGTCGTGAGAGCTGCCATAGATTTCGGCTTCTCCTGGTTGAGGTGGCGGGCGAGCCACTCGACGCGGATGTTATGCTTGAATGCCGCTAGGGCCTCTGCATCCGGACAGTCTACAATTTGATTTTTCTTAGTTAGGAACCGCGTCCAGAATTGTCTGGCTGATTCCCCTGGCTGCTGGGTTATGTGGCTCAAGTCATCAGCATCCGGTGGCCGCACATAAGTTCCCTGGAAGTTGTCAAGAAATGTGTCTTCCAGATCCTCCCAACTACCGATGGAATCTGCTGGAAAGCTATTCAGCCAATGCCGAGCTGGTCCTTTGAGTTTTAGTAGGAGGTACTTGATGGCATGTAGATCATCACCGCGAGCCATGTGGATGTGAAGGAGGAAATCCTCAATCCATACAGCGGGATCTGTTGTGCTATCGTATGATTCGATATTTACGGGTTTCAAACCCTCCGGGAATTCATGATTCATAACTTCATCAGTGAAGCATAGGGGCTGTGCGGCACCTCTGTGCCGAGCTATATCCCGACGTAGTTCGTATGAGTCTTGTCTACTGTATTCGGCCCGGTCGGATTTACTCTTGGTGTATCCGACGCGACGATCATCGTCCCGTGTGGGCGCACGTGCCCGTGTCCTGTATATTGACCTTGCGATTTTTGCCTTACTGTCCAAGATGTCTCGCAGGTCCTCTATGTTGCCCCGGGCCTTAGTATTTTTGACTGAGTGGCGACGGGGTGCGGTCTGAACTTTAGGCTGAAACGCCTCTTTGGCTCGGCCGCGTAGTGGCCGGTCAGCCGCATCGTACACTGGTGGATGAGGTTTCAATGCTTCCTCCTCGAGGTGAGGTAGCAACTTGCATTTTGGGTAACTTTTGGACGGGCGCTCGAGTTCAAGCTCCTCGGCCGCAAGGACTTCGGTCCACCTGTCTGCTAGCAAGTCTTGATCGGCTTGAAGCTGTTGTTGTTTTTTCTTCGGGCTATTTGCCGTGGCCATAAGCTGGCGCTTGAAGCGCTCTTGCTCGACGGGGTCCTCGGGCACGATAAACTCGTCGTCGCCGAGGCTCGCCTCGTCTTCGGAGAGAGGCATGTAAGTGTCCTCCTCCGGTTCTCCGTCTGCTGCCTGCTCTGGAGGGCTAGCTTGTTCGTCCTCTAGCTCTACACCGTGCTGGAGGGGATTGTTGTTGTCTTTGGCGCTATCCGGAGTATTATTATCTCCTGTTCCGGTATCACTGCTCTTGCTGTGATGGGACTTAGAGCAGCGCCACTGACATCGGCGCTTGGGTTGCTTCTTGGAGGGGTCATCCTTTGATGTCTCGTCGCCATTGCCTTCTTTGGGGGTGTCCACCATGTGTATATCATATGATGAGGTGGTGGTCCAGCGCCCTGAGGGCGGTGGTTCCTGTTCGTCTCTGGCTTCGTCATCGATACCGTCGAAGTCTTCGGAGTCGAAGTCGAGCATGTCGGTTAAGTCGTCGACAGTGGCTACTAAGTGGGTGGTGGGTGGGCAGCGAATTTCTTCATCGTCCGCATCCCATTCTAGCCGGACATAGTTCAGCCAAGGTTCTCCTGACAGGGAGAGAGATCTTAATGAATTTAGCACATCTCCGAAAGGTGAGTGTTGAAAGATATCCGCGGAGGTGAACTCCATGATCGGCACCCAGTCGGACTCGACGGGCACGGATGTGAGCGGCTTGGAGTCCGTGGCTGGAGATGAATCCGATGGTTCGGCGACACGGCTCTCGTAAGGGTGAAGTCAGTATCTGGCTCTATCGCCACTGAGAGTGCGGCCTCCATGGCGGGGTCTATCCCTCCGCTCTCGGATGGCGCGATTTGCTCTGGATTAAAGGACGGAGTAGCTATGGATGCGATCTCCCGAACACTGTCCGACCGTAGAGTTACGTCTTGCTCGCCGCGACCGTGCAGCGCATCCAGCATGGGTTCAAATCCGTCGAAGATCAAGTCTCCGCGGATATCAGCCATGTAGTTCAAGTTTCCAAATCTGACCTCATGGCCAAGGGCGTAGCTTTCGATCTACTCCAGATGGCTAAGCGAATTGGCCCGCAGTGCAAAGCCACCGAATACGAAGATATGTCCGGGGAGGAAAGCCTCACCCTGGACCACATCGCTAGCGATGATCGAATGAGCCATCAAGCCTTATGGTGATGACACAGTGGAACTCTCAATGAAAGCACCAATGTCGGTGTCAAAACCGGCGGATCTCGGGTAGGGGGTCCCGAATTGTGTGTCTAAGGCGGATGGTAACAGGGGGTAGGGGACACGATGTTTACCCAGGTTCGGGCCCTCTTGATGGAGGTAATACCCTACATCCTGCTTGATTGTTCTTGATGATATGAGTATTACAAGAGTTGATCTACCACGAGATCAAAGAGGCTAAACCCTAGAAGCTAGCCTATGGTATGATTGTCTATTGTCCTACGGACTAAAACCCTCTGGTTTATATAGGCACCAGAGGGGGCTAGGGTTACACAAGGTCGGTTACAAAGGAGAAGATATACATATCCATATTGCCTAGCTTGCCTTCCACGCCAAGTAGAGTCCCATCCGCACACGGGACGAAGTCTTTAATCTCGTATCTTCATAGTCCAACAGTCCGGCCAAAGGATATAGTCTGGCTGTCCGGAGACCCCCTAATCCAGGACTCCCTCAACCTCTATGGTGGTAATTCCCCTCGCTAGACGCCATACTCTCCTAGGTTGCGAAACCAAGGCTATGATCACCAAAATCTATGGAAAGCAAGGCAAATGGAGACCAAAGCTCTAATACCACTTGTAGGATTAAAATTATGGCTAGAGGGGGTGATTAGACTACTTGACCAAATAAAAATCTATCCTTTTCCCAATTTTATGTCTTGGCAGATTTTAGCAACTTAGCACAAGTCAAGCGATCAACCTACACATGCAAGTCTAAGAGTATAGCAGTGGAATGTAAGTCATTTCATATGAAGGTAAACGGGAGGAGTTTGGAGGGAGAAAAAGCAATGTAGACACGAAGATTTTTGGCATGGTTCCGATAGGTGGTGCTATCGTACATCCACGTTGATGGAGACTTCAACCCATGAAGGGTAACGGTTGCCCGAGTCCATGGAGGGCTCCACCCACGAAGGGTCAAGCAATCTTGTCTATACCAGCATGGCCATCGCCCACGAATGACTTGCCTCACTCGGGTAGATCTTCATGAAGTAGGCGATCTCCTTGCACGTACAAACTCCTTGGTTCAACTCCACAATCTTGTCGGAGGCTCCCAAGTGACACCTAACCAATCTAGGAGACACCACTCTCCAAAAGGTAATAGATGGTGTGTTGATGATGAACTCCTTTCTCTTGTGCTTCAAATGATAGTCTACCCAACACTCAACTCTCTCTCTCACAGATTTGGATTTGGTGGAAAGGAACTAGGGGAGGGCTAGAGATCAAGATTCTTGTGGTTGGAATGGAATGTCTTGGTCTCAACACATGAGTAGGTGGTTCTTTCTCAGAAAATGTATGCTAGAAGTGTAGGCACATTCTGATGGCTCTCTCCACGAATGGAGAGTGGGTGGAGGGGTATATATAGCCTCCACACAAAATCTAACCGTTACGCACAATTTACAAACTTGGTGAGACCGAATCATGAAACTATGTCAGACCGATTTAGTTCAAAATGTGAACGTTAGGATTTTTGGTGAGACCGACATGTCAACTCGGAGGGACCAATTTCATTAGGGTTAGGGCACAACGTAATCTCGATGAGACCGATCACATAAACTCGGTAAGACCGATTTCTGTAATAGGAAAACATAAAGTTGGTCAAGCAAACTCGGTGGGACCGAATCGCTCATTTTGGTGAGACCGAAACGTTACGAAAGGGAAACAGAGAATTTGCATTGCGAACTTAGTGGGACCGATCGATCATCTTGGTTAGACCGAAATGTTACGAAGGGAAACAAAGTGTTTGCAATCCCATCTTGGTGAGACCGAGATCCCTATCGGTGAGACCGAACTGATTAGGGTTTCTAGCTATGGCTATGTCAAAAGAACTTGGTGGCGCTGGATAGATCATATCGGTGGGGCCGAGTTTGACTTTTGGTTTGGGACATATGTGGATATGAGAAAATGGTTGAGGGCTTTTGGAGCGTATCACTAAGCATTTTGAGAAAGCAAGCCATTAAGCAACACCTCATCCCCTTTTAATAGTATTGGCTTTTCCTATGGACTCAATGTGATCTTGGATCACTAAAATGAAAAAGGTAGAGTCTTGAGCTTGAGCCAATGTTTGTCCTTAGCATTTTGAGGGGTCCACATTCCTAGTCCATGCCATGCCAATCATTGAACTTTATGAAATGATCATCTTGAAAGAGCATTAGTTCAATGAGCTATATGTTGTTAGGAATTACCAAAACCACCCAGGGATAGTTGCACTTTCATGTGCAGAAGCCATATATATAGGGCTGGACGGTTCCTCTACTATTAACATAATATTATTTTGTTACTCCGCGGCCTATATAGGAGCGACCGGACCCGAATATGCTAAACTATGAAAAAATCCACCCCACTGCCTCGTCCCCAGACCCCGATCCTCCCCCCACCACCCACCGCCGCCGCCGCCCGTTGATACATCCATTTTGCATCATGTTTTCTTACTGTTATTTATGATGTTTTTATGCATAGTAATGTTTTTGGAGTAATTCTAATGCCTTCTCTCTCATAATATGGAAGGTATGCACAAAGAGGGAGAATTCCGGCAGCTGGAAATCTGGACCTGGAAAAGCTACGTCACTCTACCTACTCTGCAGAACTCCACACAAGCTCAAACTTCATGAGGATTTTTACGGAATATTTGAGGAATATTGGAGCCAATAAGTACCGGAGGGGGCCCACCAGGTGGGCACAACCCACCTGGGCGCGCTAGGGAGCCCAGGCGCGCTCTGGTGGTTTGTGCTCACCCAGGCCCACCTCCGGTGCCCATCTTCTAGTATATAAGTCATTTTGACCTAGAAAAAATAAGGGAAAGACTTTCGGGACGGAGCACCGCCGTCTCGTGGCGGAACTTGGGCAGGAGCACTTTTGCCCTCCGGCGGAGCGATTCCGCCGGGGGAACTTCCCTTCCGGAGGGGGAAATCGTCATTATCATCATCACCAACAACTCTCCCATCTTGGGGAGGGCTATCTTCATCAACATCTTCAGCAGCACCATCTCATCTCAAACCCTAGTTCATCTCTTGTGTTCAATCTTGTTATCGGAACTATAGATTGGTGTTTGTGGGTGACTAGTAGTGTTGATTACATCTTGTAGTTGATTACTATATGGTTTATTTGGTGGAAGATTATATGTTCAGGTCCAATATGCTCTTTAATACCCCTCTGATCTTGAGCATGATATCATTTGTGAGTAGTTACTTTTGTTCTTGAGGTCACGGGAGAAATCATGTTGCAAGTAATCATGTGAACTTGATATGTGTTTGATATTTTGATAGTATGTATGTTGTGATTCCCTTAGTGGTGTCATGTGAACTTCGAATACATGACACTTCACCATATTTGGGCCTAAGGGAATGCATTGTGGAGTAGCAATTAGATGATGGGTTGCGAGAGTGACAGAAGCTTAAACCCCAGTTTATGCGCTATTTCGTAAGGGACCGATTGGATCCAAAAGTTTAATGGTATGGTTAGAATTTATTCTTAATACTTTTCTCGTAGTTGCGATGCTTGCGGGAGGGTTAATTGTAAGTAGGAGTTTTGTTCAAGTAAGAACAGAACCTCAGCACCGGTCCACCCACATATCAAATTATCAAAGTAGCGAACACAAATCGAACCAACATGATGAAAGTGACTAGATGAAAATCCCGTGTACCCTTAAAAACGCTTTGCTTATCATAAGAGACCATTTTGGCCTGTCATTTGCCTCAAAAGGATAGTGCTACCTTGATGAACTTTTGTAACTACTATCGTTACTTGCTAGTTACAAATTATCTTGCTATCAAACTACTCTACTACTTACAATTTCAGCACTTGCAGACATTACTTTGCTGAAAACCACTTGTCATTTCCTTCTGCTCCTCGTTGGGTTCAACATTCTTACTTATCAAAAAGAGCTACAATTGATCCCCTATACTTGTGGGTCATCAAGGCTATTTTCTGGCGCCGTTGCCGGGGAGTGAAGCGCCTTTGGTAAGTGTAATTTGCTAAGGAAGCATTTATATAGTGTGCTGAAATTTACTGTCACTTGTTACTATGGACAACAATCCTTTAAGGGGTTTCTTCAGGTATCTTCACCTCGACCGGAACCACAATTAGCTACCCTCAACCTACTGTACCTACTGAAAATATTGAATATGAAATTCCTTCGGGTATGATAGAACAACTGCTAGCTAATCCTTATGCAGGAGAAGGAACCGAACATCCTGATATGCACTTGACATATGTAGAAAAAAAAATTGGATTGTTCAAGATTCCAGGTTTACCCAGAGATGAAGTTATGAAGAAGGTTTTCCCTTTATCTTTGATGGGAAAAGCATTGGCATGTTATGGGCTAAGCGCTGACATTGGATCTTGGAATTGGAATCGGTTGAAATTGGAGTTCCATCAAAAAATTTATCCTATGCATCTAGTTCATCATGATCAGAATTATATATATAATTTTTGGCCTCGTGAAGGAGAAAGTATCGCTCTAGATTGGAGGAGGCTTAAGTCAGTCTTATATTCATGACCCAATCATGAGCTCTCAAAAGAAATTAGTATCTAGAATTTTTATGCTCAGCTTTCTCGTAATGATCAAATCATGCTTGATACTTCTTGTGTTGGTTCTTTTATGAAGTAAACTATTGAATCCCGGTGGGATCTTTTGGAAATAATTAAACGCAATGATGAAGATTGGGAACTCGACGAGGCAAAGAGTCGGGTATTAAACTAAAGTATGGCTGTGTTAAATATTTTATGAATACCGATGCTTTTCAATAGTTTAGCACTAAATATGGACTTGAATCTGAGATAGTAGCCTCCTTTTGTGAATCATTTGCTACTCATGTTGATCTCCCTAGAGAGAAGTAGTTTAAATATCACCCACCTATTAAATAAGACATTAAAGAACCGGTACCAATTAAAGAAGAAAATACAATTTATAATGTTGATCCAGTTGTTCCTCCTGCTTATATTGAGAAACCACCTTTCCCTGTTAGGATAAAGGAACATGCTAAAGTTTCAACTGTGGTTAACAAAAGTTATATTAGAACACCTAAACCTGATGAACAAATCAAATTAGAACCTAGTATTGCTATGGTTAAAGATCTCTTGGAAGAAGATATGGATCGGCATGTTATTTACTTTTGTGAAGAAGCTGCTAGAATTACCAAACCTGATAAAAAAGATAAACATAGACCTGTTGTGGGCATGCCCGTTGTCTCAGTTTAAAGAGGAGATCATTGTTATCATAGGTGCTAGTGTGAGTGCTATTCCTTACACCTTATATCAAGAAATTATGAATGACATAGCACCTGCAGAGATAGAAGACATAGATGTTACTATTAAACTTGCTAATAGAGACACTATATCACTAATTGGGATCATTAGAGATGTTGAAGTTGTGACGCCCCAAGATCGGAGCTTCAGTTGCCTTGTTTTCTGAGATTCGTCATGTGTTTTCTTTGGTTCCTTGCATTCGTCTTTGCATCATGTCATCATGCCATCATGTCATTTCTTTTTTTAACTCAACTAAATAGATGGCATGGATCTTTGATACATTTAAATCGAGGGAGTTCACATGGTGGAATTCTCTTTATAACATATAAAAGTCTCTCAATATTATTAGGGAGCTATATTAAAATATTCCATTGACTTTGGAATTAACCATAACACACTTGCATTTTAATCCCATGCATTTTCTGCTTCGAGTCGATCTCCAAACCTTGCCGATAATTGTTTCTCCATTTATTGAGGCTCCTCCTTATATCTCTACATTTTTGGACCTTCCAAACACCCACTTCCTATTCAAACCCTTTTGAATGCATTTCAAGTGAGTTGCTTTCAAAGCCCTTCAACATCTCTCCTTACAATTTTTCTGGCTTAAACTCATTCTTGCGAGTCCAAGGAAATAATCCCACGTCCAAACTCTCTTCCTAACGCTTTCTTCCCTTCTCTAAATCTATATTCTTCTAAAAAAATTTAAGAGAGGGGGAGCAGTCCATAATCGCAGCCTGCTTAAGGCCCGCCTGCGGCCTGACCTAGCCGGCCCAAGAGGCCTGCCCGATCTTCCCCTTATCCCCTTGCTCGCTGGCCTCCTCTCCCGATCGATCTCCATCTCTCCCTGTGCGCCGCCACACACAGAGCCAATGCCAGGAGGAGCGCCCGCGCTCGATCCCCATGGCGTGCCTCCCCTGCCAGCACCACCGCATCCCCCGCACGCGCAGCTGCAACGCCCGACCTCCCTTCCTCTGCTCCATTCGCACCTCCAGCCACCTCCCATGGCGCTCTCACCCGCGCTGCGAGACCTCCCCGTCGCCAGCACCGCTGCCCTGCCGCGCCTGAGTCTCCTCGTGCGCCTCCCTGCTTCGTCCGGCCGTCGCGCCGCCAAGCTCCTCCACCGCGCCTCGCCTTCGACCTCGAGTTTCGCGTCCCATGGCCACGAGCGCCACCAGTAGCAGTTTCAGGCCGTCCCCGTCGCCGAGTCCCTCCCCGCCCTTCTGCACCTCGTCTTCGGCCCTGCCTGTCGGAGCCACGCCTCCCAGTGCCTGCAGCTGCATCGCCGGTCTTCCTCCTCGACGTTGTCGCCTCGAGCCTCCCCATGCCTCGCGAGACCATCGTGCCAAGTTCCCGCCGCTGCCGCTGCTGCTGCAAGTCCCGCTCAGAACCAGCCACCTGCATCGTGCCAAGTCCCGCGGCCGTTGCTCCTGCATCGCGCCAAGTCCCTGCATCACGCCCTGTTGCAGTTGACGCCAAGTCCAACGGTCACCGAGCGTGGAACTCGCCAAGTACCACCAAGTTCCTGATGGATGCGCCAAGTCCCCAGCGAGACCCGTTTTTGTCAAGTTCGACTACACGGCAATGACCTTGGAGTTGGACCGCAAGCGCCAAGTACCCCACCGGCAAGGCCACACAGATGCCCGAATGAGTACCGAACGAATCGCAAAGACCTACGAGAACGACTTCATGGACCGACGAGTACCACGGCGACCATTGTTCGCCAAGTACCCCTTCGGATCGCCAAGTTTTGACTACCATCGTCCTGAACCGCTTTCAAAACGTGTATCACTGACGCCAAGTACTAGTTCTACGAGGACCGCCAAGTTCGTCTTCCGCCGTCTCCGAAATCGCCAAGTACCATGACGATACATGAACGACCACCATCGACCCCAAGTTACTCGGATTTGTCAAGTCCCTCTACGAAAACGTGTACTGCTACCGTCGCAAGGATCGAGACCGACAAGTCCAAAGATGCAAGTACCACTCCAAACCATGTATGACTACCATCGCCGAAGAATCGTGTAACACAAGAGCCAAGTCAACTACCATCGTTGTGAACCGCTTTCGGAATGTGTATCACTACGCCCAAGTACCTCTACGACCCGCGAGAACCGCTACTTTCACTACCGTCGAGGACCGATAGTACCACTACTTCCTCTACTTCCCTCGACGAACCCGAACCATCACGATTTCATGCTTCGAAGGTATAACCGCTGAGATGATGACCCGTGGAAAGAATGCATGTTGTGTGATGTATGAGCTGCACCCTATGTTTGCACTGTGCCCGAGTTGTCACTTGATCGGTCCTCCTCTTCTGCCGCTAACTCGTGGGAACCCGGTTACCGGGATCACCCCACCATCTTGCACGACACGCTCCCATCACACTTCCTTTTGCACCAGCATCTCAATTGAGTTACCGGAAACCGATATGTTGCCGTGGCATCACTTTCGAATTCATTGTCGTGGCACCCCTTTCGTTTCCGCCACGATGACAATGCTTCATAATATGCTCCTGTTAACATTTTCATATAAATTGCATAAAAATGAAAATGCCATCCGCATCATGATAACAACAATTAAAATGTTTAAAATTGTTGTTTGCATTAAATTGCTAAATGCTTATGGGGATTTACCGGAATTGTTGCTTGTTATTTCCGGCCTCATTTAAAGTTGCCTAACCGTGTAGTTTTCATATGATTCACCCCTCGCAATGTGTAACAACATTTAATATTGATGAGTACATAACCAAGAGCGAACTAAATAAAAGGATGGGGTGTTTTGTCAATATGCATCTCGTTGCATATTGAGCTCCACTTAATTTGTAGTATTGTTTGTGCACTTTGCCATGCCATGCCTCATTAAACCGGACATGCATCGTACTTGGTTGTGCATCATGCCATGTTGAGGTGATGGTTGTTTACTTTGTTGTTTGCTTCTTTCCGGTGTTGCTTCTTTGGGTTAGTTCCGATAACGTCGCATTTGTGAGGATTCGTTCGACTTCATCCGTTTGTCTTCTTCATGGACTCATTCTTCTTCCTTGCGGGATCTCAGGCAAGATGACCATACCCTCGAAATCACTTCTATCTTTGCTTGCTAGTTGCTCGCTCTTTTGCTATGCTGTGATACCTACCACTTGCTATATCGTGCCTCCCATATTGCCATGTCAAGTCTCTAACCCACCTTGTCCTAACAAACCGTTGTTTGGCTATGTTACCGCTTTGCTCAGCCCCTCTTATAGCGTTGCTAGTTGCAGGTGAAGATGAAGTTTGTTCCTTGTTGGAACATGGTTATTGTTGGGATATGTTTATATTGGGATATCACAATATCTCTTATTTAATTAATGCATCTATATACTTGGTAAAGGGTGGAAGGCGTGGCCTTATGCCTGGTGTTTTGTTCCACTCTTGCCGCCCTAGTTTCCGTCATACCGGTGTTATGTTCCTTGATTTTGTGTTCCTTACACGGTTGGGTTATAATGGGAACCCCTTGACAGTTCGCCTTGAATAAAACTCCTCCAGCAAGGCCCAACCTTTGTTTTACCATTTGCCACCTAAGCCTTTTTCCCTTGGGTTCTGCAGACTCAAGGGTCATCATTATTTTAACCCCCCCCCCCCCCGAGCCAGTGCTCCTCTGAGTGTTGGTCCGAAACGGGCAGCCTGTGGGGCCACCTCGGGGCAACTCAAGGGTTGGTTTTACTCGTATCTTGACCTATCTGGTGTGCCCTGAGAACGAGATACGTGCGACTCCTATCGGGATTTGTCGGCACATCGGGCGGCTTTGTTGGTCTTGTTTTACCATTGTCGAAATGTCTTGTAACTGGGATTCCGAGCCTGATCGGGTCGTCCTGGGAGAAATAATATCCTTCGTTAACCGTGAGAGCTTGTGATGGGCTAAGTTGGGACACCCCTATAGGGTTTTGAACTTTTGAAAGCCGTGCCCGCTATTATGGGCAGATGGGAATTTGTTAATGTCCGGTTGTAGAGAACTTGACACTTAACTTATTTAAAATGCATCAACCGCATGTGTAGCAGTGATGGTCTCTTCTCGGCGGAGTCCAGGAAGTGAACACGGTTCTTGTGTTATGCTTGAACATAAGTAGTTTCAGGATCACTTCTAGTTCACGACCGTGCTTTGCTTCTCTTCTTGCTCTCATTTGCGTAAGTTAGCCACCATATATGCTAGTGCTTGCTGCATCTCTACCTCACTACCTTTTCCGACCCATAAGCTTAAATAGTCTTGATCTCGTGGGTGTGAGATTGCTGAGTCCCCGTTACTCACAGATTACTTCCAAAACAGTTGCAGGTGCCAACGATACCGTGCAGGTGACAGAACCGAGCTCAAGGAGGAGCTCGATGAAGATCGCGATCATAGTCTTGTTTCGTTTCCAGTTGATCAGTAGTGGAGCCCAGTTGGGGCGATCGGGGATCTAGCATTAGGGGTTGTCTTTCTTTATTTGGTTCCGTAGTTGGACCTTGATTGTATTCTGGATGATGTAATGCTATATTTATGTATTGTGTGAAGTGGCGATTGTAAGCCAACTCTTTATCCCTTTCATATTCAGTACATGGGGTGTGTAAAGATTACCCCTCTTGCGACATACCTACTATGCGGTTATGCCTCTAAGTCGTGCTCCGACACGTGGGAGATATAGCCGCATCATGGGTGTTACAGGAGTCTTGTGTGTAAAAATAGAATACCCTACTGATTTTCTTGTTCTTGGTTCCCGACAAGATGAGTTTTCTCCCATAATCTTTGGTAGACCTTTCTTGAACACCGCTAATGCTAAAATAGATTGTGAGAAACAAACTGTCAGTGTTAGTTTTGGTGATGAGTCTCATGAGTTTATTTCTTCCAAGTTTAGTAGAAAGCTTCATGAAAACGAATTGCCTAGTAAGGATGAAATAATTGGTCTTGCTTCTATTGTTGTACCACCTACTGATCCTTTAGAACAGTCTTTGCTAGACCATGAAAATGATTTACATATGCATGAAATAAATGAAATAGATAAGATTTTCTTTGAACAACGTCCTCTACTTAAACACAATTTACCTATTGAAACTCTAGGAGTCCCTCCTCCACCTAAAGGTGATCCTGTGTTTGAATTAAAACAATTGCCAGACACTTTGAAATATGCTTATCTTCATGAAAAGAAGATATATCATGTTATTATTAGTGTTAACCTTTCAGAACATGAAGAATAAAGATTATTGAAAGTTCTAAGGAAGCATCGAGCGGCTATGGATATACTCTTGATCATTTAAAGGGCATTAGTCCCACTCTATGTCAGCACAAAATTAATATGGAACCTGATGCTAAACCCGTTTTTGATCACCAACGTCGGTTAAATCCAAAAATGAAGGAAGTGGTAAGAACAGAAATATTAAAACTTCTGGAAGCGGGTATAATCTATCCCATAGCTGATAGTAGATGGGTAAGTCATGTTCATTGTGTCCCTAAGAAAGGAGGTATTACTGTTGTTCCTAATGATAAGAATGAACGTATACCACAAAGAATTGTTACAGGCTATAGAATGGTAATTGATTTTAGAAAATTAAACAAAGCAACTAGAAAAAATCATTACCCTCTGCCTTGATCAAATGCTAGAAAGATTATCTAAGCACACACATTTTTGCTTTCTTGATGGATATTTTGGTTTTTCATAAATACTTGTTTCTCAACCTGATCAAGAAACCACCACTTCTACTTGTCCCTTTGGAACTTATGCTTATAGATGTATGCCTTTTGGTTTATGCAATGCACCTGCAACCTTTCAAAGATGTATGACTGCTATATTCTGTGACTTTTGTGAAAAGATTGTTGAGGTTTTCATTGATGACTTCTCTGTTTATGGGAAGTCTTTTGATGATTGTTTAAGCAATCTTGATTGAGTTTTGTAGAGATGCGAGCAAACAAATCTTGTCTTGAATTGGGAGAAGTACCATTTTATGGTTAATGAGGTATTGTCTTGGGTCATAAAATTTCTGAAAGAGGTATTGAAGTGGACAAAGCTAAGGTTGACGCAATTGAGAAAATGCCATGTCCTAAAGATATAAAAGGTATTCGTAGTTTCTTAGGTCATGCTGGTTTCTATAGGATATTCCTTTTGTTTTTTATGATGATTGTTTTGAAGCCTTTGAAACACTCAAGAAAGCCTTAATTTCTGCATCTATCGTTCAACCACCTGATTGGAACTTGCCTTTTGAAATTATGTGTGGTGCTAGTGATTGTGTTGTTGGTGTTGTTCTAGGACAAAGAGTTGATACGAAACTAAATTTTATTCATTATGCTAGTAAAACTCTAGACAGTGCTCAACGAAATTATGCTACTACTGAAAAGGAATTCTTAGCAGTGGTGTTTGCTTGTGATACATTTAAACCTTATATTGTTGATTCCAAAGTAATTGTTCACACCGATCATGCTGCTATTAAATATCTTATGGAAAAGAAAGATGCTAAACCTAGACTTATTCAATGGGTTCTCTTGTTACAAGAATTTGATTTACATATCACTGATAGAAAAGGAGCTGAGAACCCCGTAGCTCATAACTTGTCTAGGCTTGAAAATGTGCTTGATGACCCACTACCTATTGATGATAGTTTCTCTGATGAGCAATTAGCTGCAATAAATGTTGCTCATAGCACTCCTTGGTATGCTGATTATGCTAATTACATTGTTGCTAAATAATTACCACCAGCTTTACATACCAACGAAAGAAAAAATCCGTCTATGATTTAAGGCATTACTTTTGGGATGACCCACATCTTTATAAAGAAGGAGTAGATGGTATTATTAGACGTTGTGTACCTGAGCATAAACAAGGACAAATCCTACAGAAATGTCACTCTGAAGCTTATGGAGGGCATCATGCTGGAGACAGAACTGCTCACAAGGTACTGCAATCTGGATTTTATTGGCCTACTCTCTTCAAGGATGCCCGTAAGTTCGTCTTATCTTGTGATAAATGTCAAAGAATAGGTAATATCAGTCAGAGTCAAGAAATGCCTATGAACTATTCAGTTGTTGTTGAACCATTTCATGTTTGGGGATTTGATTACATGGGACCTTTTCCTTCCTCTAATGGGTATACACATATTTTGGTTGTTGTTGATTATGTTGCTAAATGGGTAGAATTTATTCCAACCAGTAGTGCTGATCACAACACTTCTATTAAAATGCTTAAGGAAGTCATTTTCCCAAGGTTTGGAGTCCCTAGATATTTAACGACTGATGGTGGTTCACACTTTATCATGGTGCTTTCCGTAGAATGCTTGCCAAGTATGATGTTAACCATAGAATTGCATCACCTTATCATCCTTAGTCTAGTGATCAAGTTGAATTTAGCAATAGGGAAACAAAATTAATTTTGTAAAAGACTGTCAATAGATCCCGGAAGAATTGGTCTAGAAATTAGATGATGCACTTTGGGCTTACAGAACAGCATATAAAAATCCTATGGGTATGTCTCCTTATAAAATGGTTTATGGAAAAGCTTGCCATTTGCCTATTGAGTTACAACATAAAGCATATTGGGCCATCAAAGAACTCAATTATGATTTCAAACTTTCCAGTGAAAAGAGGTTATTTGATATTAGCTCTTTAGATGAATGGAGAACCAAAGCTTATGAAAATGCTAAGTTGTTTAAAGAAAAAAAATTAAAAGATGGCATGATAAAAGAATCCAAAAGCATGAGTTTAAAGTTGGAGAATATGTTCTTTTGTACAACTCTTGTTTCAGATTCTTTGCAGGAAAACTCCACTCAAAATGGGAAGGACCCTATGTTATCGAGGAGGTTTATTGGTCAGGAGCCATCAAAATAAATAATGCCGAAGGTACTAACCCGAAGGTTGTTAACGGGCAACGAATAAAACATTATATCTCAGGTACGCCCATTAATGTTGAAAGTAATATTATCCAAACTATGACACCGGAAGAACACATAAAAAGAGTCCTTCTGGAACACTCCAGAATCGTGAAAATAAGGTGGTACGTGATACGTTAAGTAAACGAACTCTGAAAAATCTGCAAAAATATTTTTTGTCAGTTTTGGAATATTTATAAAATTGGGAAAATAAGAAACTTCCAGGAAGCGTACCCTGGTGGGCACAAGACACCAGGGCGCGCCAGGCCTGGCGCGCCCACGTGGGTTGTGCCCACCTAGGACACCTTCCGGACTCCGATTTCCTACAGTTTGCTTGTCCCCCAAGATAAAAAAATCTATATATACTCCCCGAACCTTTTGATCACCGTATCACGGAGAAATCCTCTTTTCGCTTTTCTTGCTATTTTCGGTCAGATTTATCAAGCCAGACATCATGTCTTCCTCCTCGAATAACAACATGGAAGAAGATGCTTGGTTGATGAAGATTGAGCTGAAGCGGGAGGAGCCCATAGACGTCATCAATGGAGACAAGGGCAAGGAGGCTACCGTAGATCCACCCTCGGTGGCGGACCAAGCACTACCGGCCGACGAGGAAGAGGAAGATATCCTTAAACCCTACCTTGCTCATCTTACCATTACTGAGATTGAAGCCTTTTGCATCATTGAAACAGTTCGCATGCAAAATAAGTATCTCACTCACGAAAATATTCTGCATCAAGAGCATATCATCCATCTCCGGAGCATCATCCATGGATTGGAGAATCTTTTGATCCTTAAGGATAGGATCGCTTCATCACCACCATTATCTTCTTGACCACCAAAAGAGGATTGAGTATCGGGTATGGGCACTCCTCTCGGCTTCCGCCAAGCTTGGGGGAGGTGCCCCAGTATCGTATCATCCCCACTATCTTTTGCCTTTACTTATTTTAGTTTGATCTTTTGCTTACATGAATAAATTTTAGTTTGATCCTTTCTTCTTTGAGATTTTTATTAGTAATCTATCCTTGTATTTGTGTGCAAGATATATAATAAAGTTTAGTTTGAGTTTTTGCTTTCTTTACTTTCTTGTTGCAATAAAAGGAAAATTTACAAATAAAAAGAAAGGAATTAAACAAAAGGGAAAGGAAATAAATCAAGAAGATCATATACTAATCTTATGGTAGGTGATGGCACCACATAAGGAAAAGTATAAGTAGAAAATTTTATTAGAGATTGACAAACGTAGCATTAGTCAAGGATGCAACTCATGAAAGAATTAATAAGGGAAGAGAAGATTCACATATAAATATACTATCCTGGAAATCTTTTGTGATTGTGAGCCCTCATCAAAATATTATTTGCCAAAATTGTTGACATTGGACAAGGAAGACAACTTAATGATTTATGTTTGTTTATATTCACATAGAAGTCATATTGTCATGGATCCTTTAACATGTGGTGCTTGCCCCTATTTTTTCTAGCCAAAAATTCCGCACCAAGTAGAGATACTACTTATGCATCCAAAAACCCTTAAACCCAAATATTATTTTCAAGTGTCCACCATAGCTACCTAGGGATTGAGCAATATCCCTCAAGTAAGTTGTCATCGGTGCAAAATGGCAAGAAAAATTGCTTCTAAAAGTGTGAGATCTTTTAGTGTAAGAGAAAATTGAGTGTTGCACGAACTTGTGATGGTGAAGAATAAAAGCGACAGACTGCATAATAAAGGTCGCTATCACAAGGGGCAATGCAATGTGACATTCTTTTGCACTAAGGGGTTGAGGATACAAAAAATAAGCGCATGACAACCTCTGCTTCCCTCTGCGAAGGGCCTATCTTTTACCTTTATGTATTTACTTTTATGCAAAGAGGCAAGCTTTTCTCTCTATTCCTTTTTATTTTATCCTTTGGCAAGCATCATGTGGTGAGGAAAGATCTAGGCATGTATGTCCAGTTGAATATAGATAGTGTGAGTTATTATTGTTGACATCACCCTTGAGGTGAATACGTTGGGAGGCAAAACTATAAGCCCCTATCTTTCTATGTGTCCGGTTGAAACATTTTGCTCATGTGTATCCGGTGAGTATTAGCAATCATAGAAGACTATATGTTGGTTGAGTATGTGGGCTTTCCTAAAGGCTCTGATACGTGACACTTCCTGAAAAGATGATGAATTGTAGTTGCAAAGTTGATTGAGAACATAGTTTGTTGGTTTTTAATAGAGTTTTTGCTTTATACTTCGATTGTGTGATGAATTGTTACTTATTCATGAGAAGTCTATGATAAAAGTTCTATGACAAAAGCCTTATGTTTAATTTTGTTGTTGTTATAATAATTTACATGATGCGTCTATGTCTGTATTTTGTTTTTATCGACACCTCTCTCTCTCTCTAAGCATGCGGACATGTGATTCGATTTTGGTTTTCACTTGAGGACAAGTGAGGTCTAAGCTTGGGGGAGTTGATACGTCACTACTGCAGGATGCTGCTAACGCGACACTATGATCAGAGACCCTTCGAGAAATTGTGTGCGATGCAATGATCGCAAACGGTGGTGTAGGAAAACCGTCAGAAATGTATAAAGCGATTGCGATGACGGATGCATCAAACACAGTTCAGGTTTTAGTTGTGTGTGTGATGAAGGGCATACGGTTCAGTTCAATTAACTATTTGCGATGAGGAGGAACAAAAGAAACGGGCAGCCAGATGAAGGTGTGTGCGATGTACATCATATAGTTCACTCGGATGAACTGTTTTTGATTAGGCAACACAAAAGAACGGAAGGCCCGATCAAGGTGTGTGCGATGTACAGCATACGATTCACTCGGGTGAACTGTTTGTGATTAGGCAAGAGAACAGAAACGGTTCAATATAACAAGATGTGTGTGATACGCGGCAAACAGGTCTGTAATCAGAAATGTGTGCGAAGACCGATAATAACGCAGACGATTGCTTCTAATAAGACGTATGTGATATGCTCTATCTACACAACATCCATTGGCCATTGTGGGACCGGTGGTCATCCGGATACGCCATAAGGATGCGAAGAGGCATTCCTATCAGCAAGGACTAGCTGTTCCACCAGTAGCTCATGTAAGAAAACTATCAAGTTAAGTGTGCTCAGGCTGGAGCAGCCATCGGATGGGTGACTGGATGGGAAGTTGGGTCGATGTTAAATTAGGTGATGGGATGGGTCATTTCGGTCAAATGACCGAAATGCCTCATTCCCTCAGCTAATTTAACCTCTAGGTCCTTGTTTTTTTTATTTTTTAACACATGTTAAAGAAGGTCTACCGCATTACTTTTTGACAATGTGCGATACGTGGCATACAGTTGATCCATCTGACCTATTTGTGATGGAATAAGCTGTGTGTGTTGTGGGCAAACGCTTGCTAGTATTCAACCATTTGGGATTGATGTATTCATCACCGACGGGATTCCTAGTGTGGTATGTGTTCATCTGATCATCATCTACTTCTTGTGCTAGCTCGTTGCTAAGTTTCCATTAATTGATGGCGTTTTATGAACACGCCACCGTTTCCCACCATTTCCTCACATGTTTCCCGCCACCCTGCTATATTGCGCATAGGGGGCGCGTGACGCACGGAGGCGACAAGCGCAGCCTGTAGCACATCCACCTTTTCCAAGCATGCCAACCCACCAAAGCGCCGCCTCTGCCATCAACCTCGTCGACGAGGAAAACGAGCAAGCGCCACGGCCCATCGAGGCCGAGGCGCTCCTCGGCAACGCGATGGACGACGCTGTGATGTGCGTCATCGCCAGGGTTGAGCAGACCTTTGGCGCATGGCGCTTGAACGCCACGGATCAAGATAGGCATGTCAGCACCTACAGGTTGCAGCTCGCCACACAACATGATCGATGGCGCGCCGTAGAGCAAGCTAGGCACGTCCGGGCCGATAGGCTGCGGCTCACTGCACAGCGAGATCGTTGGAGCGCCGCAGAGCGAGAGGCATGGCGCACTGCACAGCAAGAGCGGATCCATCGACGCTTGCCTGCTGTCGACACGGTGTCGCGGCTGGGTACACGTCCCGTCAGTTCCCCCATTCCTCGCCAGGAGTGGGCAGAGGCCCTCAGCGTCGTACTTGCACCAGATGCTAGCCACGCCGTACTTGCACTGGACGCCCACCGTGCCGTTTGCATGGGTGCCGTCATTCGCCTTGTCCGCGGCCCGCTGGATGCCAACGCGCTGGTCTGTAGGATCGACCGCCTCCTTGGCCCAGGTGTCCACCTGGGCGTAGTAGAGGAACATGGCCGTCGCATCCTCAAGCTGGTGATCACTGATGAAATAGCCAACTTGGAGCTCGAGATCGCGATCCAGATGTACCGCAAGCGTGTCGACCGCTTGGACGAACGCCTGCACGAGTTCAGGCAGAACCAAGAGCTACCCTAGGCAAGGGATGCTGGTCATGGTCTCATGGACGTGTTTTATTTTGAAAAGTTGTTTCGACGTGGATAGCTTTTTATTCACACCAATCATAGTATTGCTCTGTTCATTGCTCTGTTTCAATGTGTGTACTCTGTTTTCCATTCTTATATGCTGTTTCAATGTGTGTGTATACGCTTTCCATTCTATATATGTGGATAATAACAGCTAGATTCAAATTAGTATACAAAAACAGATAGAAAATGGAATTCATAATATATATATATATATATATTAATTGCTCATTAGATCATCACAGAATATATATATATATATAATCATCACATATACGTGATGATACTTAACTACTAGGTACAATGCATAAAATTGAAAACAAACAATACTAAAACTAATAATCCCTCCTGGGGCTAGTATTCCGGCAGTCCCTCGCCAGCAGTTCCCTGGTGCGCGGCGTCTTCCTAGTGCGGAGGCAGTACTCCGACTCCTTCGCCTCGCAACGCTTGACGTATCGATCTGCCTCTTGCCGGCGGACGCGCGCGGCCGATCTTGCCATTTCATCGGGCGCCCACCGGAGCTCCTTGTCGGTGCCACGCTGGAGCTTATCGACCCATCTCCACGCAGCGGCAAGGTGCCCGGCGCCTATGACCTTCCTCGCGAAGTACCCATCTTTGTACACCTCCTCGGCATGACGACGCGCCCGCCCCCAAAGCTCTGCCGCCTCCTTTTTCCAGGTGTCATCATGGGCTTCACAAGCCGCCTGGTACCTGGCTTCCTCCTCCACCATCTCCTTCTTCAACGCCACTTGTATGGCTTTCTCAGCCGGCGGCAGCAACTTCCACAGACAAAGATTGTACTGGCCCCAAAACAAATCCAAACTTGGGGGCTCCAGCGCAACCTCGTTAGGTGGCGCGTAGGGGTCCTCATCGCTGCTAATCGAGTGAGCGTCCTCGGGAGGCGGCGACTCCTCGTCGGCGCGTGGGCAGACCGGCAGCGCCATGGCAGAGATTTGAGAGAGAGAGAGAGAGAGAGAGAGGGCGAGCGAGGTGAGGATGTAGATAAGAATGCAGATGGGATGACGTGAGCAAGGTAGTATTTATTGGCGGCCGGAATATAGATCGACGGGGACAGTACACACGCCGGTCGCCGTAATTATGAGTACTGTAGTTTGAATTACACACAATTCCCACAGCAAATCTGTGTGTGAACATAATAGCTAGCGGTTTCCAATACAGAACCGTGTCTGATTAATGATCCCTCCCAATCACCTACCAAACCTCGAGCCGCGAGATAGAGTTCCAATCGTGTGGGGGCCGGTTGTCTTGCAAGATCTTTACATTTTCGTTTTTGAACACCAGATATTTACATCTTCTGGTGATTTTTTAACTCGCACACAAGTACACAAAAATATTATTTTTCAAACCGTTTATGTTAGGCGTTGCATGTAGATGTAGTTCAAATTTGAATTACGGTCATTAAATGGTTAGAAAATCACTTAAATGTCTTTAAAATGTCAAATGACCCCTAAAAATTTCCAAATTTTCACATGACAGTTGTATTCGTGCACGTTAAACGTAGGAAAAAATTAGAAGGCCGTAAGAGGAAGCTATCTCCCGTTCGTCAGCAAACATGCATTGTTCCCTCTCGGAACCACGAACCTTCTAGTGAGTTGCTCCGGTTTGTGAGGGGTGTGTGTCCAAACTTTCGTCAAACAGGCCAATTTTTTACCACATCATCTTGGTGGCCTGACATTAAATCAAGCAAGGTTTCATGTTTTTCTGATCATTTTTTAATTTTTCGGAATTAAAATGCCATGGCATGCACTCCATGCATGTGCCCATGCCTTGACACCAATATGTTTGAAAATTCATTCGAATTTACTACACAAGGAATTAACTCGCACACAAGTAAACAAAAATGTTTTTTTTCAAACCGTTTTGGTTAGGCGTTGCATGTAGATGTAGTTCAAATTTGAATTACGATCATTAAATGGTTAGAAAATCACTTAAATGTCTTTATAAGGTCAAATGACCCCTGAAATTTACCAAATTTTCACATGACAGTTGTACCAAATTTTCACATGACAGTTGTATTAGTGCATGTTAAACGCAGGGAAAAATTTGAAGGGCGTAAGAGGAAGCTATCTCCCGTTCGTTATCAAACATGCATTGTTCCCTCTCGGAACCATGAACCTTCTAGCGAGTTGCTCCGGTTTGCGAGGGGCGTGTGTCCAAACGTTCGTCAAACATGCCAATTTCTTTACCACATCATCTTGGTGGCATGACATTACATCAACCAAGGTTTCATGTGTTTCTGATCATTTTTCTATTTTTTTTAATTAAAATGTCATGTCACTCCATGCATATGTATGCATGTGTCCATGTCGTGAGACCAATATGTTTGAACATTCCTTCTAATTTACTACACATGGAATTAACTCGCACACAAGTACACAGATATGATTTTTCAAACCGTTTTGGTTAGGCGTTGCATGTAGATGTAGTTCAAATTTGAATTACGGTCATTAAATGGTTAGAAAATCCCTTAAATGTCTTTGAAAGGTCAAATGACCCCAAGAATTTTCCAAAATTTCACATTACAGTTGTAGTAGTGCACGTTAGACGTTGAAAAAATTTCAAGGCCTTAAGAGGAAGCTATCTCCCGTTCGTCATCAAACATTCATTGTTCCCTCTCAGAACCACGAACCTTCTAGCGAGTTGCTTCGGTTTCTGAGGGGTGTGTGTCCAAACTTTCGTCAAACATGCCAATTTCTTTACCACGTCATCTTGGTGGCATGACATTAAATCAAGCAAGGTTTCATGTTTTTTTGATCATTTTTTAATTTTTTGGAATTAAAATGCCATGGCATGCACTCCATGCATGTGACCATGCCTTGACACCAATATGCTTGAAAATTCCTACGAATTTACTGCACATGGAATTAACTCACACACAAGTACACAAAAATAAGATTTTTCAAACTGTTATGGTTAGGCGTTGCATGTGGATATAGTTCAAATTTGAATTACGGTCATTAAATGGTTAGAAAATCACTTAAATGTCTTTAAAAGGTCAAATGACCCCTGAAATTTACCAAAATTTCACATGACAGTTGAATTAGTGCACGTTAAACGTAGGAAAAAATTTGAAGGCCATAAGAGGAAGCTATCACCCGTTCGTCATCAAACATGCATTGTTCCCTCTCGGAACCACGAACCTTCTAGCGAGTTGCTCCGGTTTGTGAGGGGTGCGTGTCCAAACGTTCATCAAACATGCCAATTAATTTACCACATCATCTTGGTGGCATGACATTACATCAACCAAGGTTTCATGTGTTTCTCATCATTTTTCTATTTTTTGAATTAAAATGCCATGTCACTCCTTGCATACGTATGCATGTGTCCATGTTCTGAGACCAATATCTTTGAAAATTCCTTCTAATTTACCGCACATGGAATTAACTTGCACACAAGTACACATATATGATTTTTCAAAATGTCTGGTTAGGCGTTGCATGTAGATGTAGTTCAATTTTGAATTACGGTCATTAAATGGTTAGAAAATCACTTAAATGTCTTTAAAATGTCAAATGAGCCCTAGAATTTTCCAAAATTTCAAATTACAGTTTTAATAGTACACGTTAGATGTAGAAAAAATTTGAAGGCCGTAAGAGGAAGCTATCTCCCGTTCGTCATCAAACATGCATTGTTCCCTCTCGGAACCAGGAGCCTTCTAGTGAGTTGCTCCAGTTTGTGAGGGGTGTGTGTCCAAACTTTGGTCAAACATGCCAATTTTTTTACCACATCATCTTGGTGGCATGACATTACATCAACCAAGGTTTCATGTGTTTTTGATTTTTTTAAAAAAAATTGGAATTAAAATGCCATGTCACTCCATGCTTAATTGTGGCATAGCCGTTAGACCAATATGTTTGAAAATTTCTTCCAATTTACTACACATTTTATTAAATGGCACAGAAGTACACGAAATATGAGTTTTCAAGCCGTTATTGTTAGCTGTTGCATGTACATGTAGTTCAAATTTCAATTACGGTCATTAAATGGCTAGAAAAACACTTAAATATCTTAGAAGGTCAAATGACCCCTGAAATTTTCCAAAATTTGACATGACAGTTGTATTAGTACTACAAAACTTCCCCTTCATTTAAAACACCATCCATTGGCACTTTATTCAAAATTCGTCTTTCACAGCTAATAAAAAATATCTACAACATCACACACGGTTGTTTTCTAGGAACTGTTTGCGATGAAAATATCTGGGTCTATTTATGTCTCCCTCCTTAAGCTTCGCCGGTTCGTTTGCTCTAGTGTCGGCAACCCCCGAATCCACGAATCCCGATCCCCATTCTTGCACCCCTTCTTGCAAAGATGACGACATGGAAACGCTCCGTGAAGGCCCGTACTATGGACGCGTCCCCCCCCCAGGGCCACCGCTTGCACCGAGAGCGCGGCCGCCTACGCCGAGAGTGCCACCGCATCCGCATTGAGCGCAGCCGCTTCCGCCGAGAGGGCATCTGTGGCAGCCGACAGGGCAACTGCAGCAGCCGAGACGGCTGCAGCAACTGCTGCGATGGTGGCTGCAAACGCCGAGAGCGCTCGAGCTATCGTCCATGCCGTTGATGTTGCCCTTGCCCGGGTCGAGGCCATCCATGCCAAGATCGAGGATGCACACGCCAAGATATTCCACGCCACCTTGGACTCCAGCATGCAACCCATGTCTGAAAAGGTGGCGGTGGCCATGGAGCACTTGCTTCCTCATGAGGTCGCTGAGCGGGAGCTGGAGATGCAGGAGGCGGCGGAGATCGAGGAGCGCCGGGAGGAGGAGTTATGCATGGCCGAGGTCGAGGTAGCGAAGAGTCTGTCCGTCGAGGAATCGGCGGTGGAGTACCAACGCGAGCTCTGGCGCAGCCACAACTATGAGTACTACAACCTTGAGGGCGGCGCAGAGGACGAGGACGAGGACATGGTCGACTTCAGCAGGGGGGACACAGAGTCCACCAACAGCGGCATCTCGCCAGGACAAGTCATCGATGTCTCATCTCACATCGGCGATGCATAGGCCGGCACGGTGGCGTATTTTTAATTATGCGTACTTAGGCTTTGTTTTTAATGCTAGTCTTTTGTTAGAGCAATGTTTAGGTCAACTGGCTCTGTGTAATTACTGAAATTGCTCGATTCAGTAAGTGTGGTATGTCTGCTGTACGCTCTTTTGTGTGCCCAAATTAGCAAGCAATGTTAAATTATGCAATGACGTACCCAGGGAAATTTCCACCAAAATTTGAATTATCAAACTCATCCCATGCGCGTAAAGCAGAAGAATCGTTTGTGATGCACACAATCGTTCAAAGTGAATGGTCCGGCGGCACCGCACGCGTTCAAAGTGAATGCGCACATGCCTTGAGACCAAAATTTTAATTATCAAACTCATCCCATGCGTGTAAAGCAGAAGAATCGTTTGCAATGCACACAATCATTCAAAGTGAATGGTCCGGCAGCACCGCGCGCAAAGTTTCCCTCCACATTTCCAAAATTTTGGCCTACCGCCAAAATATCTACCCCCGCCCCCCTTCCCCCCTTCCCCACCCCCCTTTCTCCCCGACCACAAGTCACATTTACCATGTTTCCTCCTTCCTTCCTTGCTAAGCTATAGCCACTTCCTCGCTCTCGCCGTCTCGCATCCTACCGCCGGGGTCGCCATGGTCTTCTTCAAAGACATCTCCAGCGGTTCCTCCTTCAGCGACTACTCCTTCACCACCCGGTTATGCCTCTCTTCTTTCTCTCGGGCTATGACTTGGAATGAAGGATTTTTACCCGGAGGTCGATTTGAGTCGTTTCTTCCTCGTGTAGCTCCCTAAGACCATCAGTGGCAACGAATGGAGCAGGGTGGCTGAAGATCTATCTGCTCTTTGTCACCTCAATCTCCATGCATGAAGCTACTTGCGTTTGATTAAGTGGACACTGGGAGGAAGTTTCTGCCATGTGCAGAGAAGGTTAGACCCTCTTCCGTTGTTACAAATCATTTGTTATATGTGATTCAGACACCGTGACGGTCCCAACCCATTCATACCACACCTTCAACCAAACGCATCCTAAGACAGTGTCACAGTTTGTACCTAGTATCCTAAATTGTTGCCATCTCATCAGCAGTGCCATAAGAAAATTATTTGGCACCGCTTCAGCAGTTTGTGCAGCCAACTTTGGTCCACACATCCGAGCAACTGCTACCTCTTCAGCACTGCGTTGGTTTTCCCTTGAAGAGGAAAGGGTGATGTAGCAAAGTAGCGTAAGTATTTCCCTTAGTTTTTGAGAACCAAGGTATCAATCTAGTAGGAGACTACACGCAAGTCCCTCGTACCTACACAAACAAATAAGAACCTCGCAACCAACGCGATAAAGGGGTTGTCAATCCCTTCACGGTCACTTACGAGAGTGAGATCTGATAGAGATAATAATGATAAGACAAATATTTTTGGTATTTTTATGATATAGATTGAAAGTAAAGATTGCAAAATAAACGGTTCCAGAAAATAACTTGTTGACAGGAGATTAATATAATGGAGAATAGACCCAGGGGCCATAGGTTTCACTAGTGGCTTCTCTCAGGAGCATAAGTATTACTTTGGGTGAACAAATTACTGTCGAGCAATTGATAGAAAAGCCAATAATTATGAGAATATCTAGGCATGATCATGTATATAGGCATCACGTCCGTGACAAGTAGACCGACTCATGCCTGCATCTACTACTATTACTCCACACATCGACCGCTATCCAGCATGCATCTAGAGTATTAAGTTCATAAGAACAGAGTAATGCATTAGGTAAGATGACATGATATAGAGGGATAAACTCAAGCAATATGATATAAACTCCATCTTTTTATCATCGATGGCAACAATACAATACGTGTCTTTTCCCTTTCTGTCATTGGGATCGAGCACCGCAAGATTGAACCCAAAGCTAAGCACTTCTCCCATTGCAAGAAAGATCAATCTAGTAGGCCAAACCAAACTGATAATTCGAAGAGACTTGCAAAGATAACCAATCATACATAAAAGATTTCAGAGAAGAATCAAATATTGTTCATAGATAGACTTGATCATAAACCTACAATTCATCGGATCTCGACAAACACACAGCAAAAAGAGTTACATCGAATAGATCTCAAGAAGATCAAGGAGAACTTTGTATTGAGATTCAAAGAGAGAGAAGAAGCCATCTAGCTAATAGCTATGGACCCGAAGGTCTGAAGTAAACCACTCGCACATCATCGGAGGGGCCATGGAGTTGATGTAGAGGCCCTCCGTGATCGATGCCCCCTCCGACGGAGCTCCGGAAAAGGCCCCAAGATGGGATCTCTTGGGTACAGAAGGTTGCTGATAACCCACAAGTATAGGGGATGGCAACAGTTTTCGATAAGTAAGAGTGTCGAACCCAACGAGGAGCTAAAGGTAGAACAAATATTCCCTCAAGTTCTATCGACCACCGATACAACTCTACGCACGCTTGACGTTCGCTTTACCTAGAACAAGTATGAAACTAGAAGTACTTTGTAGGTGTTGTTGGATAGGTTTGCAAGATAATAAAGAGTACGTAAATAAAAAGTAGGGGCTGTTTAGATAAAGAAACAATAAAGTAAATATAGCGAGTGTGGAAAAGTGGTGGTAGGAGTTGCAAAATTGCCCCTTAAGCAATTGACTACTTTACTAGACCGATAGCAAGTATTATGTGGGAGAGGCCACTGCTAGCATGTCATCCCTGACTTGGAATTCTATGCACTTATGATTAGAACTATTAGCAAGCATCCGCAATTACTAATGTTCATTAAGGTAAAACCCAACCATAGCATTAAGATATATTGGTCCCCCTTCAATCCCGTTTGCATCAATTTCTATGCTAGGTTGAAGCTTCTGTCACTCTTGCCCTCCAATACATAGTCCTATCAATATACAACTAACCCTAGGGTGTGATCCACGTGCGCAATCATATGATGAGCACCAAAGGATAGCAACATAACCACAAGAAAAGTAAATCAATCATAGCAATTCATCAACCACAGATAGGACAATGAAAATCTACACAGACATCATAGGATGGCAACACATCATTGGATAATAATATGAAGCATAAATCACCATGTTCAAGTAGAGGGTACAGCGGGTTGCGGGAGAGTGGACCGCTATAGATAGAGGGGGGAAGGTGATGGAGATGTTGGTGAAGATGGCGGAGGTGTTGGTGTAGATCGCGGTGATGATGATGGCCCCCGGTGGCACTCCGGTGCCACCGGAAGCGAGGGGGAGAGAGCCCCCCTCCTTCTTCTTATTCCTTGACCTCCATGGCGTGGGAGGGGCGAGAGCCCCTCCAAGATTGGATATGTCTCTCTGTGTCTCTCTGTTTCTGCGTTCTCTTCTGGCTCTGTTTCACCGTTTCGTATATATATGGAGATCCGTAACTCCGATTGGCCTGAAACCTTCGCCGTGATTTTTTTTTCTGAATATTAGCTTTCTTGCGGCAAAAGAAGAGCGTCAACCGCCTTACGATGGGCTCATGACGGTAGGGGGCGCGCCCCCCTGTCTCGTGACCACCTCGGGCACTGGTTCGCATTGATTTTCCTTCCGAATTTTGCATATTTTCCAAAAATAAGCTCTGTCCGTTTTTATCCTGTTTGGACTCCATTTGATATGGATATTCTGTGAAACCAAAAACATGCAACAGACAGGAACTGGCACTGGGCACTGGATCAATATGTTCGTCCCAAAAATAATATAAAAAGTTGCCAAAAAGTATATGAAAGTTGAATAATATTGGCATGGAACAATCAAAAATTATAGATACGACGGAGACGTATCAGCATCCCCAGGCTTAATTCCTGCTCGTCCTCGAGTAGGTAAATGATAAAAAAGATAATTTTTGATGTGGAATGCTACCTAGCATAATCTTGATCATATGTCTAATCATGGCATGAATATTAAGACATGAGTGATTCAAAGCAATAGTCTATCCTTTGACATAAAAATAATAATACTTCAAGCATACCAACGAAGCAATTATGTCTTATTGAAATAACATAGCCAAAGAAAGCTCATCCCTACAAAATCATATAGTCTGGCTATGCTCCATCTTCACCACACAAAATATTCACATCATGCACAACCCTGATGACAAGCCAAGCAATTGTTTCATACTTTTGACGTTCTCAAACCATTTCAACTTGCACGCAATACATGAGCGTGAGCCATGGACATAGCACTATAGGTGGAATAGAATATGATGATGGGGGTTATGTGGAGAAGACAAAAAGGGAGAAAGTCTCACATCAACTAGGCATATTAACGGGCTATGGAGATGCCCATTAATAGATATCAATGTGAGGAGTAGGGATTGCCATGCAATGGATGCACTAGAGCTATAAGTATATGAAAGCTCAAACTGAAACTAAGTGGGTGTGCATCCAACTTGCTTGCTCATGAAGACCTAGGGCATTTGAGGAAGCCCATCGTTGGAATATACAAGCCAAGTTCTATAATGAAAATTCCCACTAGTATATGGAAGTGATAACTCAAGAGACTCTCTATATGAATATAATGGTGCTACTTTGAAGCACAAGTGTGGTAAAAGGATGGTAACATTGCCCCCTTTTTTGCGGGCTTCTTTGGCCCCCCTTTTTTTATTTAGGCTTCTTTGGCCTCTCTTTTTTTGGGCAATGCTCTAATAATGATGATCAGCACACTTTTATTTACTTACAACTCAATATTACAACTGGATATCTAGAACAAAGATATGACTCTATATGAATGCCTCTGGTGGTGTATCGGGATGTGCAATGATCTAGCGTAGCAATGCCATCAAAAAACGGACAAGCCATGATCATGCAAAGCAATATGACAATGAATGCTCAAGTCATGTATATGATGATGATGAAAGTTGCATGGCAATATATCTCGGAATGGCTATGGAAATGCCATGATAGGTAGGTATGGTGGCTGTTTTGAGGAAGGTATATGGTGGGTTTATGGAACCGGCAAAAGTTGCGCGGTACTAGAGAGGCTAGCAATGATGGAAGGGTGAGAGTGTGTATAATCCATGGACTCAACATTAGTCATAAAGAACTCACATACTTATTGCAAAAATCTATTAGTCATCGAAACAAAGTACTACGCGCATGCTCCTAGGCGGATAGATTGGTAGGAAAAGACCATCGCTCGTCCCCTACCACCACTCATAAGGAAGACAATCAATAAATAAATCATGCTCCGACTTCGTTACATGACGGTTCACCATACGTGCATGTTGCGGGAATCAAAAACCTCAACACAAGTATTTCTACAATCCACAACTACCCACTAGCATGACTCTAATATCACCATCTTTATATCGCAAAACTATTGCAAGGAATCAAACATATCATATTTAGCGATCTACAAGTTTATGTAGGATTTTATGACTAACCATGTGAATGACCAATTCCTGTCATCTCTCTAAATAGATATAAGTGAAGCAAGAGAGTTTAATTCTTTCTACAAAAGATATGCCCATGCTCTAACAAATATAAGTGAAGCAAAAGAGCATTCTACAAATGGCGGTTGTCTAAGTGAAGAGAAACAGGCAATCCAAACTTCAAATGATATAAGTGAAGCACATGAAGCATTCTATAAAGCCATACTCAAAAGATATAAGTGAAGTGCAATGAGCATTCTATAAATCAACCAAGGACCATCTCATACCAGCATGGTGCATAAAAGAAAAGTAAAAACCTAAATGCAAAAGACGCTCCAAGACTTGCACATATCGCATGAACGAAACGAATCCGAAAACATATCGATATTTGTTGAAGAAAGAGGGGATGCCTCCCCAGCATCCCCAAGCTTAGACGCTTGAGTCTCCTTGAATATTTACTTGGGGTGCCTCGGGCATCCCCAAGCTTGAGCTCTTCCCTCTCTTCCTTCTTCTCACATCGAAACCTTCTCGATCATCGAACACTTCATCCACACAAAACTTCAACAGAAAACTCGGTAAGATCCGTTATTATAATAAAGCAAATCACTAATCTAGGTACTATTTCAAACCAATTCATATTTTGTTTTGTCATTGTGTCTACTGTAATATAACTTTTTCATGGCTTAATCCACTGATATAAATTGATAGTTTCATCGAAACAAGCAAACTATGCATCAAAAACAGAATCTGTCTAAAACAGAACAGTCTGTAATAATATGAACATTCACCATACTTCTGATACTTGAAAAATTCTACCAAAATTAGTAAAAATAAAGAATTGGTATAGGAAGACAGTGCAAGAAGAATCACAACCATTTGACGTTCCAGCTAAAAATGTAAAATCGCGCACTACAGCCAAAGTTTCTGTCCTGCACCGTACAAACCATCAAGCAAATGTAAACATCCTAAAGGAAAACATTGGCACATTATTTTTATTTCTAAACTTTATAAAAGCACACAACAGAAATAAATGACTCTCTAAAACTTCTGGGTTGTCTCCCTGGCAGCGCTTTCTTTAAAGCCATTAAGCTAGGCATATAGTGCTCAAGTAGTGAATCCACCCGGATCCCAAGGTATATCAAAGCCAATTTTAATTAACAATGATTTGTAATTTAGTGGTGAGCACAAGGTAACATATATCATGTAATGATGAAGTCTAACTCTCTTTCTATGCATCGGCATGTCATAAAAGAACAATTCATGCACACCTAGTAAAGGCCAATGCATAGTATAAACAGTTTCTAGCAATTTTATCGTGTGGGAAACATAGAGAGGTGGAGATATAGTTCCTCTCTCATAATAATTGCAACTAGGAGCAGCAAGCACATGCATATTATATTCATCAAAATCATCATGTGCAATGGTAAAAGGCAACCCATCAATATAATCCTTAATAAGTGCAAACTTCTCCGATATAGTGTAGTCGGGAGAATTCAAAAAGATAATAGGACTATCATGTGTGGGTGAAATAGCAAAAATTTCATGTTTAACATAAGGAACTATAGCAAGTTCATCCCCATAAGCATAATTCATATTGGCATCTTGGCCACAAGTATAGCAAGCATCATCAAAAAGGGATATTTCAAAAGAATCATAGGGATCATAACAGTCATCATAGCAATCATCCTTCGGTAAGCACGAAGGGGAATTAAACAATGTATGAGTTGAAGAGTTACTCTCATTAGAAGGTGGGCACGGGTGATCAATCCGCTCTTCCTCCTTTTGTTCTTCACTCTCCTCCTCATCTTTTTCATCCAATGAGCTCACAGTTTCATCAATTTCTTCTTTCATAGACTCCTGCAAAATATTAGTCTCTTCTTGGACAGCGGAGTATTCCTCAATATATTGTTTAACATATATATTAGAATAATAATTCTCATAACAATATTCAAGTATAGCAAAATTTTCGGATTTGTAAAGAGTAGCATCATACTTTTCAATCAAAGAAGCAATTTCAAAAGCACCCTTAAAAGCAACAAATTCTTCAATTTGTTGAACATCATAGTAATTATAAACACCCTTAGCATATGAAGATAAGATTCCATTATCAATAAACTCACATTGGTAGGGAAGGTGTTTCTTAGGGTTTTCAGAACAACAAGTAAAATCATAATAATAGCATAAATTCCAAGCATAGCATTGCAAACGATGAATTTGACCCAATAGAATTTTCCCTTTTTCAGATATTCGGTGTCGCACATAGCAAGCATGCTCATCTAAAGATTTGCCCTCAACTAAGCTAGTTGGGGTTTCAGCACGAGCACATAGGGATCGAAGATGATCCAAGTAATAAGCTTCAGCAGTGTGATAGATTTTGAGTGGTTCTTCAACCATTGGTTCAGTAGGTACAACTAATTTTTTTGGTATTTTGCGTTTCCTACCCACAGCTAAAGATAGAAAATAACTAAGAACAGCAAATAAAAATTACTTAGTGATAAAGCAAACAAGCACACACGAGAATATTCACCCCACGCTATTGCTCCCCGGCAACGGCGCCAGAAAAAGGTCTTGATAACCCACAAGTATAGCGGATGGCAACAGTTCTCGATAAGTAAGAGTGTCGAACCCAACGAGGAGCTAAAGGTAGAACAAATATTCCCTCAAGTTCTATCGACCACCGATACAACTCTACGCACGCTTGACGTTCGCTTTACCTAGAACAAGTATGAAACTAGAAGTACTTTGTAGGTGTTGTTGGATAGGTTTGCAAGATAATAAAGAGTACGTAAATAAAAAGTAGGGGCTGTTTAGATAAAGAAACAATAAAGTAAATATAGCGAGTGTGGAAAAGTGGTGGTAGGAGTTGCGAAATTGCCCCTTAAGCAATTGACTACTTTACTAGACCGATAGCAAGTATTATGTGGGAGAGGCCACTGCTAGCATGTCATCCCTGACTTGGAATTCTATGCACTTATGATTGGAACTATTAGCAAGCATCCGCAACTACTAATGTTCATTAAGGTAAAAACCAACCATAGCATTAAGATATATTGGTCCCCCTTCAATCCCGTATGCATCAATTTCTATGCTAGGTTGAAGCTTCTGTCACTCTTGCCCTCCAATACATAGTCCTATCAACATACAACTAACCCTAGGGTGTGATCCACGCGCGCAATCTTATGATGGGCACCAAAGGATAGCAACATAACCACAAGCAAATTAAATCAATCATAGCAATTCATCAACCACCGATAGGACAACGAAAATCTACTCAGACATCATAGGATGGCAACACATCATTGGATAACAATATGAAGCATAAAGCACCATGTTCAAGTAGAGGGTACAGCGGGTTGCGGGAGAGTGGACCGCTGTAGATAGAGGGGGGAAGGTGATGGAGATGTTGGTGAAGATGGCGGAGGTGTTGGTGTAGATTGTGGTGATGATGATGGCCCCCGGTGGCACTCCGGTGCCACCGGAAGCGAGGGGGAGAGAGCCCCCCTCCTTCGTCTTCTTCCTTGACCTCCTCCCTAGATGGGAGAAGGGTTTCCCCTCTGGTCCATGGCCTCCATGGCGTGGGAGGGGCGAGAGCCCCTCCGAGATTGGATCTGTCTCTCTGTCTCTCTCTGTTTCTGCGTTCTCTTCTGGCTCTGTTTCACCATTTCGTATATATATGGAGATCCGTAACTCCGATTTTCCTGAAACCTTCGTCGTGATTTTTTTCTGAATATTAGCTTTCTTGCGGCAAAAGAAGAGCGTAAACCGCCTTACGGTGGGCTCACGAGGGTAGGGGCGCGCCCTAGGGGGGGGGGGCTCCCCCTGTCTCGTGACCACCTCAGGCACTGGTTCGCGTTGATTTTCCTTCCGAATTTTCCATATTTTCCAAAAATAAGCTCCGTCCGGTTTTATCCCGTTTGGACTCCGTTTGATATGGATATTCTGTGAAACCAAAAACATGCAACAGACGGGAACTGGCACTGTGCACTATCTCAATATGTTAGTCCCAAAAATAATATAAAAAGTTGCCAAAAAGTATATGAAAGTTGAATAATATTGGCATGGAACAATCAAAAATTATAGATACGACGGAGACGTATCAGTTGCGGCGGTGGAAATAGGGTTTCGTGGTGCTCCTCGATGTTTTCGGGGTATAGGAACATATATAGGAGGAAGAAGTAGGTCGGTGGAGCCACGAGGGGCCCACGAGGGGGAGGGCGCACCCCCTGCCTCGTGGCCACCTCGTTGGTTGCTTGACGTCTACTCCAAGTCCTCTGGATCACGTTTGTTCCAAAAATAACTCCCCGAATGTTTCATTCCGTTTGGATTCCGTTTGATATTCATTTTCTGCGAAACACTAAAATAGGCAAAAAACAGCAATTTGCACTAGGCCTTGGGTTAGTAGGTTAGTCCCAAAAATAATATAAAAGTGTAAAACAAAGCGCATTAACATCCAAAACAGATAACATAATAGCATGGAACAATCAAAAATTATAGATACTTTGGAGATGTATCAAGCATCCCCATGCTTAATTCTTGCTCGTCCTAGAGTAGGTAAATGATAAAAACGGAATTTTTGATGTGGAATTCTACCTAGCATAATTCTCAATGTAATTCTCTTTATTGTGGCATGAATATTCGGATCCGAAAGATTCAAGACAAATGTCTAATATTGAGATAAAATAATAGTACTTCAAGCATACTAACTAAGCAATTATGTCTTCTCAAAATAACATGGCAAAAGAATGTTAATCCCTACAAAATCATATAGTTTGGTCATGCTCCATTTTCGTCACACAAGAATGCTCTCATCATGCACAACCCCGATGACAAGCCAAGCAATTGGTTCACACTTTAGTAATCTCAAACTTTTTTCAACTTTCACGCAATACATGAGCGTGAGCCATGGATATAGCACTATGGGTGGAATAGAATATGATGATGGGGGTTATGTGAAGAAGACAAAAAAGGACAAAGTCTCACATCGACGCGGCCAATCAATGGGCTAGGGAGATTCCCATCAATTGATGTCAATGCAAGGAGTAGGGATTGACATGCAACGGATGCACTAGAGCTATAAATGTATGAAAACTCAAAAAAAGAAACTAAGTGGGTGTGCATCCAACTTGCTTGCTCACGAAGACCTAGGGCATTTGAGGAAGCCCATTGTTGGAATATACAAGCCAAGTTCTATCATGAAAAATTCCCACTAGTATATGAAAGTGACAAAACAAGAGACTTTCTATCATAAAGATCATGGTGCTACTTTGAAGCACAAGTGTGGAAAAAAGGATAGTAGCATTGCCTCTTTTTATTTCTTTTTTTCTTTTTTTGTTTTTTTTTGTTTGGGACAATGCTCTATTAATGATGATCATCACACTTCTATATATTTACAACTCAATGATTACAACTCGTGATACGACCGCATGTAATTTAAATACCAATATTGTTGTTTCGCCTGAAGTTGGTGTTGTCCGAAAATACACTTCATATACACTGGAGCAACCACGCCTAAGTTCCGGAGATGAACAACCACTTGTAGAAGTTAAGTTAATGCATGATGATGTGTTGCAGTGCATAGGAAAAGATGAGAGAGATGTTCAAATTGAGATGATAATTGCTACTGGGATGGACGTGCATGCATCTGATGGAAATCAGGAAAAAGAATATTCTAATTATTTTGGTAAGCCACGTTTTGAAGGGGGGTTCAAGGAGTCTAGGTTTGATCTTGTGTGTTTGCTTGCCAAGGTTACTTGCTCCGTCAGGATTATTAAAACAAGAAGATTATTGATGTTTCTTTTCCTGCCCAGCAAGGAAAAGATCAACGTGAGGATTCTGTTTAGGAAACGATTCAGCTTGAAGGATGTTGGGTGGGGCCCACCAGCACTAGTGCAACGCATGCCTCAAACTAGTAGTTTTTGTTTTCCTATAGATAGATCTAGTCGGTTTATCTTATGCCCAGGTGTTATCTTATGCCCCGGGAGTCGGCAAGAGGACCACCAGTCAAACCCATCGGGAGTCGGCCGAGTGCTCCCCCGGGGCCCACACGCCATTAATCAAGATGTGATGGGGAGTGGCAATAGTGATCGCCCGCCAGGCGGCGGGGCTGTTGCCACGACCTCATGATCAAGCCCGCATCATCAGAAGCACGGCTACAGTAATCAGCAGCCGGCAAGACCCGCCCGTGGCGGACGCGGCCTGTCGGCTCCGTACCAGGCCAGTCGGCGGAGCCCGCCAGTCGGCAGGCCCCAGCGGTCGGCAGAGAAGACGGAGGCCAGAGGCACTGACGGTTGGGCCCGCGTCCAGCCGGATTACCATTGTACCCGTGGGGGGTAGGCCTATATAAACTCCCCAGGGCACCCATGCAAAGGGTTGGCATCCATTAGTTCTAGAAAAGATCATATAGGAGGGAGAGAGCTAATCTCGCCCTCTTCTACCTCCAGGAAACAGCTCAAGGAGCAATCGTGTAAACACTTGGCCATAGTGATCATGCGGAGACCCCGCAGAGCAGTAGTAGGGGTATTATCTCCCCGGAGAGCCCTGAAGCTGGGTAAGATTCGCCGGCGTGCATGTCTTCGCCTCATCCTATTTCCAGGCACCGGCGACGTTCTACTCGCCCTCACCATGATAAGCCATCCTTTGGCATATGTCGCACCTAACCCCCGACATTTGGCGCCCACCGTGGGGCCTGGTGCACTGCTGTCCGGAGACCTGTTCTGGACGGGAACCCTTTTCCTCCCTGGCGAGCGCAGCAAGCCAGGCATGCCAGACGGAGTTTGCGTCGACGCGCTGCGCGGCGTTGAGATCGCCTGCGCAGCCAGCTGCCTGGCCGAACTTGTCAGCGAGGTCCGCCTCTCCGATGAGCCTGCATCCAACTCAGGCACGGGCGGCCCCGAGAACCTCCTCGCGAGCCTCCTTGATCAACTCCACGTTTCCGGCAAGCCTGCCGTAGACTTGGAGTCTGTGGGCTCCACCGACCCGATGCTGGTCGACTCCGACACCGCGTCGCTCGACGCGTTCCCCACTAATGTGGTGGTCTACGAAGAGCCTCTCCCTCGCGCGGAGAGCAACAGAAGCACCGTCACCGAGGTGCTCGTCATCAGTCACGACGAGCTCCCTGGTGGAGGAGCGCACGATTCGCTCGGCGCGGCGCTACAAGACCTAACTGCGCCCATTCCGGAAGACGCTGACGCAGAGACGTTGGAGGCGCGCCGCCTTTAGCTCGTTGAAGGCGCGAAGAAGCTGGCTAGCATGAGACGCTTGTCAGAAGCCTACCAGCGGGAGATGGATCGCGCTGTCGGTGGCTCGCTGGCCCCGTCGGGGCCCAGCCGCCTTGGCGCGGTCCAGCAGCGCGGCGTAGCCATCGCCAACCTGTTTGGGGCAAGCCGCCCTTTGTACGCTACACCAGCGGAGAACATCCGAGCCGCCCAGGCAGCGGCAGATGAGCTGGACAATTTCGAGGGTGAAGAACGCCGCCTCATGATGGAGCAAGTCCAGCGGCTCCTCGACACCGCGCAAAACGAGGCCGGCTGCCGCACGGAGGCGCCGCAGCGGCGAAACGACGACCTTCACTGAGATCAAGGCGCGATGTCTCGAACACCGACTGGCGGCGCCCGAGGAAGAAGAGACAAGGAGCCGGCTGTCAGCCACAGTCGGACTCGCATTACCATAGAGCATGACCGAGACGGCCGCCCAAGAGCAGCGGAACGACAGGACGACTGTCCGCCTCCCCATCCTCGCAAGGAGAAGCGAGTCTCCCCGCCTCCTGTTGACCATCTGACTCTCGGCGAGCGCCTTGGCCGCCGAGAGGGAGTTGGAGAGAATGACGCCCACCACCGGATCGACCGGCTTCACCAATCCCTGGCGCTGGAAGAAGAAGACGAGCTGGGTCCGCCTTGTTTCGGGCCCCGCATTCGAGACGAGCCCTTTCCCAGAGGATTCGCGCTCCCAAGAGACAGGCCCAAGTATACCGGCTTTGTGAAGCCAGAAGACTGGCTAGTCGACTACTCCACGGCTGTCAGCATAGCAAACGGCAACAAGCGAGTCGCTGTAAAGTACGTTCCGCTCATGCTCCAGGGCACGGCCCGGACATGGCTGAACAGCCTGAAGCCCCGCAACATCAACAGCTGGGTCGACTTCACCGAAGCGTTCGTCCGCAACTTCACCAGCACGTACAAGCGTCCTCCCAAGCCTCGTCGGCTCTCCTTGTGCGTGCAAGGCCCCGACGAGTCGACTTACCTCACGCGTTGGGCCGAGCTTCGGAACTCCTGCGAGGGCGTGCACGAGGTGCAGGCCATCGAGTACTTCACAGCCGGGTGCACAGAAGGCACTCTCCTCGAGCACAAGCTCATCTGCGACGAGCCAGAAACCCTCGACGAGCTGCTGATCATAGCGGACAAGTACGCCACGGCCGACTCCTCCATGAAGGCGGAGATTCAAATCAGAAAAACTGGCAAAGTGGCCCCTCAAGCTCCAAGAACTCCGGCGGGAGACGCCAAACGGCGACAGCCGCAGGGCGACCACAAGCGCAAGGCCCCGCAGCCGGCTTCCAGCAGCCGGCAAGTCACGACCGTTGAAGCCCAGCAGCCAGATGAGCAGCCTCCGCCCAAGCGATAGAAAGGCGGCAAGCCAAACTGGTTGACGTCCTTCTCCTACGAGCAAACTCTAGATGGACCTTGCAAGTTCCATAGCGGCACGAAGCCGTCGAATCACACCACCCGGAAGTGCCACTGGCTCACCAGGATCGCCAAGGGAGACGGCCTCCTGCCTCCTCCACCGGCCGGGCAGCCATCTCTGCTCCGCCCCAGCAGTCGGCTGTCAGGCCAGTCGGCGCAGTACAAGATGAGTACCCTGAAGAACACGGAGCCTACATGGTGTTTACCAGTATGGCTGATGATCGACGCAGCAGGCGGCTGCAGCGACAAGAGGTGAATGCAGTAGCGTCAGAAACGCCAGAGTTCATGCACTAGTCCGAGAAACCCATCAGTTGGAGCAGGGCTGACCACCCAAAGGTGATGCCAAGTCCGGGCTCCTATGCCTTAGTCTTAGACGCCACCTTTGCTACGGATAGACGAGCCGCGCGTTTCTCGCGGGTTCTGATAGACGGGGGCAGCAGCATCAATATCCTGTACAAGGACACCATGGAGAAGTTATGGATCAAGCAAAGATAGCTTCAGAACAGCCGGACTGTGTTCCACGGCATTGTTCCTGGGCTTTCCTGCTCACCAATCGGCAAGATCCTGATGGACGTCCTCTTTGGAGAAAAAGATCACTTCCACCGAGAGTCTGTTTAGTTTGAGGTGGTGGACCTCGAGAGCCCATACCATGCGCTACTCGGCCAACCTGCCTCGGCCAAGTTCATGGAGGTCCCCCACTATGCCTACCTCAAGATGAAGATGCCCAGTTCCAGGGGAATTTTGACTGTGGCCGGCGACTACCGGAAGTCGTCCGCCTGCGCGGCTGAGAGCAGTCGGCTGGCCGAGTCCCTGGTAATCGCGACCGAGAAGCGACTCCTTGAGCGAGTTGTGGCGATGGCCAGCAAGCAGCCAAAGGTATCTCCCAACCCGAAGGAGTCGGAGGCTGAATGTTCGTTCAAACCGGCCAAAGAAACAAAGAAGATACTCTTGGATCCGGAGCACCCAGAGAGGTACGCTGTCGTAGGTGCAAACCTCGACAGCAAATAGGAAGGCGAGCTCGCCGATTTCCTCCATGAGAATTGGGACATCTTCGCATGGTCCCCCAAAGACATGCCAGGTGTACCGACGGAATTCGCCGAGCACAAGTTACACGTCCGATCTGATGCAAAGCCGGTCAGGAAGCCCCTGCGCCTTCTATCAGAAGAGAAGAGAAGAGTTGTCGGAGAAGAGATAGCCCGACTCCTCGCAGTCGGCTTTATTATGGAAGTATTCTTCCCAGAATGGCTAGCAAACCCAGTCCTGGTACTAAAGAAGAACAAGCAGTGGCGAATGTGTATTGACTACACGAGCCTCAACAAGGCCTGCCCCAAGGACCCATTTGCTCTACCAAGAATCGACCAGGTGATAGACTCCACAGCCGGATGCGAGCTGTTGAGTTTTTTGGATGCATACTCAGGATATCACCAGATCAAGCTAGACCCGGCTGACAGACTGAAGACCGCCTTCATCACGCTGTTTGGAGCCTTCTGCTACCTCACCATGACGTTCGGCTTAAGGAACGCTGGCGCCACCTTTCGGCGTTGCATGCAGAAGTGTCTCCTCAAGCAGCTCGGCAGGAACGCCCATGTTTACGTGGAAGGCGTGGTGGTGAAGACGGAAAAGCGTGGAACACTGCTAGAAGACCTCAAGGAGACCTTTGAGAACCTGCGCCGATTCCAGATCAAGCTCAATCCCGAGAAGTGTGTCTTTGGAGTACCAGCCGGCCAGCTCCTTGGCTTCCTGGTCTCTGAACACGGCATAGAATGCAACCCGGTAAAGATCAAGGCCATTGAGAGAATGGAGGTACCCAGCCGACTGCTGGATGTGCAAAAGTTCACCGGCTGCTTGGCGTCCATCAGCCGATTCATCAGTCGGCTGGGCGAGAAAGCTCTCCCCTTATACCAACTCATGAAGAAGACCACTTTTTTGAGTGGAACCATAAGGCGGACGAAGCCTTTCTCCAGTTGAAGAAGATGCTGACTACTCCACCGGTCCTGGCGGCTCCGACTCCAAAGGAACCTATGCTCCTGTACATCGCCGCCACTAGCCGGGTAGTCAGCACGGTCATTGTAGTGGAACGCAAGGAGGAAGGCAAGGCGCTACCTATCCAGAGACCGGTATATTACCTGAGCGAGGTACTATCGACCTCCAAGCAGAACTACCCCCACTACCAGAAGATGTGCTACGGCGTACACTTTACTGCCATGAAATTGAAGCCTTACTTTCAAGAGCATCCAATCACGGTGGTCTGCACGGCTCCACTTGCCGAGATCATTGGTAGCCGAGATGCTTCTGGCCGAGTGGCCAAGTGGGCCGTAGAGCTGGCTCCCTACACCATCCACTACCAGCCCGCACCGCTATCAAGTCACAAGCACTGGCTGACTTCCTCATCGACTGGGCCGAGACCCAGTACCTACCTCCAGCGCCTGACTCCACCCATTGGCAGATGCATTTTGATGGCTCCAAGATGCGCACCGGCTTGGGAGCCGGCGTCGTCCTCACCTCTCCTAAAGGCGACAAGCTCAAATACGCACTGCAGATCCATTTTGCCGCCTCCAACAACGTCGCCGAGTACGAGGCGCTCATACACGGGCTCCGGCTTGCCAAAGAACTTGGCATCCACTGGATCTTGTGTTATGGCGACTCGGACTTAGTGGTCCAGCAATCATCTGGCGATTGGGACGCGAAAGATGCAAACATGGCGAGTTACCGTCTCCTTGTGCAGCAACTCAGCGGGTATTTCGAAGGATGCGAGTTCCTCCATGTGCCAAGAAACGACAACGACCAAGCAGACGCCTTGGCACGAATCATCTCTACCCGCCAAGCAATACCATCTGGCGTTGCCCTTCAGCGCCTCCTCAAGCCATCTGTCAAGCCTTCACCAGAATCAGATTCCATTGTTGTGTCGGCTCCTCCCGAAGACGTCGGATCCGACTCCAGAGCCCCGGCAGGCGGTACGGGGATTTTGGCGGATGACTCCAAAGCCGCCACAGTCGAACCCGGTCCGGGGACTACGGCGGCGGACTCGAAGACTCCAGAACTCGGCCCAAGGGCCGCGCCAGTCGGCCTGGGGACTTCATTAACCCAGCAAGCGGTTGTTGACTCCAACCCGCCGCCTCCCAGCCCAACCGCCCTCGTCCAAGTCGCAGTTCTGGCAGTCGAAGAAATAGCAGCACCCTCATGGGCCCAGCCCATCCTCAAATTTCTGGTGAACAAAGAGCTGCCGACTGATGAGACTTCAGCTCGGCAAATACAACACCGGGCGGCAGCCTACACCATAGTCAACAGAGAGCTGGTCAGGCGCAGTGTCACTGGTGTCTACCAGCGCTGCGTAGAGCCAGAGCAAGGCCAAGAAATTCTCAAAGACATCCATCAAGGCGAGTGCGGCCACCAGCGGCTTCAAGAGCACTCGTCGCCAAGGCCTTTCGACACGGTTTCTTCTGGCCAACTGCCTTGGAAGAGGCCAAGGAGTTGGTCCAAAAATGCAAAGGGTGCCAGAAGTTCAGCTCCAAGCCGCACCAGCCGGCTTCTGCACTCAAGACCATCCCCATTGCCTGGCCTTTCGCAGTTTGGGGTCTAGACATGGTGGGACCATTCAAGATAGCACGAGGTGGCTTAACTCACCTACTTGTCGCAGTGGACAAGTTCACCAAGTGGATAGAAGCGAAGCCAATCAAGAAGCTGAACGGTCCGACTGCCGTGACTTTCATCGCCGATATCACAATTTGGTACGGCATACCACACAGCATCATCACTGACAATGGCACAAATTTCGCCAAAGGCGCCTTGGCCCGTTTTTGCGCAACATAGGGCATCCGACTGGACCTAGCGTCCGTTGCCCATCCACAGTCAAACGGCCAGGTGGAGCGAGCAAACGGCCTCATCCTGTCCGGCATCAAGCCCTGGCTGATCGAGCCTCTGGAGCGTTCGGCCGGCTGCTGGCTCGATGAGCTACCAGCCGTCCTCTGGAGCCTGCGCACGACTCCAAACAAGTCAACCGGCTTTACACCTTTCTTCCTCGTTTACGGTGCCGAAGCCGTCATCCCAACGGACATAGAGTTCGACTCCCCACGAGTCACCATGTACACCGAGGAGGAAGCGGAGGAAGCACGACAAGACGGCGTCGATCTGCTGGAAGAGGGCCTGCTGTTGGCCCTCAGCCGGTCCAGCATCTACCAGCAGAGCCTGCGCCGATACCACAGCAGGAAGGTCAAGCCAAGATCTTTCCAAGAAGGCGACCTTGTGCTTCGGCTGATCCAGCGAACAGCTGGCCAGCACAAGCTGTCAGCACCTTGGGAAGGCCCTTTCATCATCAGCAAAGTACTGGGCAACGACTCCTACTACCTAATTGACGCTCAGAAGCCCCGAGCACGCAAGAGGGACGACTCCGGCAAGGAGACAGAGCGGCCATGGAATGCAAATCTCCTCCGAAGATTTTACGGTTAATGCAGTATGTACCACGCTACCTTTTGTATTAAAGTACCAAGACTTCAGGCCCCTCGAGACGAGCTCGGGGACTGCCCTCTTTTGTCTATATGATAAAAATTATGCCTACAAGTATGTTACTCTTTTTCATGCCGCTTGGCACTGGGCTCGACAAGTCGGCCCGGGGACTTGCCGCCTTGCACTATGAAATGCTTCCTGCAGCCGGACAAGTAGTGTGTAACACCTAAACCGTCTTCTGTCAGAAGCCGCAGCTCGCAGAGCGACTGTACGGTGGGCAGAGGTAAGGTAGAATGGCCGTTCGCATGAAAAGTGGTTAAGGACTCAAAGCATAAAACATAGCTCAAGACAGCTTCTAGCCTTTTTCAAACCGACTCTCGAATAGTCGGATTGCCGCCTTCTATTCAACTTGCTCAAAAACTCTTAAAAACGGCTAAGTACTTGCCTTCCCAAAGTAGCCAAGCATTTGATCCAGCGGCAGTCCGCAGAGCGGCTGTCTGATTGGCAAGGCAGGCAACTAAGGGAAAGCGGCAAAGGAAAAAAGCCAAAAGAGCAATGAGCAAGAAAAGATAGAACTCGGATAAATATATTTACATAACATAGGCCCTTGGCCGAATCTTCAAGGAGAAGTTCAAAATACACCCCCCGCGGGTGGAATTGTGCAAATTAACAAGTTCTTCAAAGACTACTGAAGCAGATAAAATAAAGATAAAGCGGCAGCTTAGGAAGCAGCAGACGGATTCGGAGGGTCGGAGGAGGCGGCGGCGTCAGGCGTCGGGGCGGCCCGCTGGGTAGTCTCGGCTTGATCGCTTCCGGCGGCAGTCGACTCGGTCGCATGCGGCTCGTTGCTGGAGGCGCGGTCGAGTTGAGGCTGGCCGTCTGCTCCGTCTTCTGGTGCCTCCGCCTCGCCCTCCTCCTCGGCGCTGGAGCCAATCACCTCCGCCGAGTCCTCGCCGTAGTCTGGGTTCATCGCAAACCACTCCGGTGGTACCTCCTCGCCGTCTTCAGACCGCTCGGGGACGAAGATGCTGGTGTCGGTGTACTCGGCGATCGCCGCAACATGCTTGACGAGGGCGTCTTCCGCAGCTGCCAGCTCCGGCTGGGCCTCCAACCGAAGCGTGGCCAGCCGGTCTAGATCCAGCCCCGGATACCATGCCTTGACGAACTCCAAGGCCCGGCGCGCTCCAGCTCGGGCCGAAGAACCCTTCTAGGCTTCAAGACGACCAGCCGCGACCTCCAGCCAGTCGGCCATCAAGCTGGGGGTGCGCGGAGCCTGCATGTCCGGCCACAGGGTGGCAATTGCCTGGGCACCGACACGCTGGAGCCGGCGCAGCATCCAGTGAGTCGGCCAAAGGCGAGCCTCGATACTTAGGATGTGCTCGTCAAGGGTTCGGGGGGCGTCGGCTGCGTTCTCTGCGCCCTCCGACCTTCACGGTCAGCCTCGATGGCTTGGATGGCGGCCTGCGAGTGCCCAGGAAAGAAGTCTGCAAAGACAGGAAGAAACAAAGAAGCAAGTCAAAAACCAGGAGTCGGCATGACTTAAATCGGCAGCTCGAATAAAGCAAGTAAAGAAACTCACCATCAACGATGTCCTCAATCTCATGGAAGCCGGAGGCCAGCATCGCCTCCTTGTCAGACTAGGAGGAGCGCTCACTCGCGAACTCAGCCAGGAGGGCGGTTTCCGTCTCTTCTGCCTCCCTCTGTGTCTTCGCAAGCAGCTCCTTCTGCTCTGCCAATTGAGTGGCCAGCAGATCACGCTCCGTGGCGAGCTTGCTTCACTCCTCCTCTTTGGCGCGCAAAGCGGAGTTGGTGTCACTCAGCTGCTGTTGAAGAGCAGCGTTGGCTCCTGAAAAGAAGGAAAAAAGAAGGCGTTAAGTCATCAAGAAAGAAGGTCGCCGGGGAGATCCGGCCCGACTGCTCAGCAGTCGGCCCGAATCTCGGGGACTACAGCCCGCGGGTGCGCCAGCGCCCCCGCAAAGAAGGAAAAGGACTTACTCCGGCTCTCCGACAAATCGGCGGTCCGCTTGCCTAGATCTTCAACGTTACGGTTGAAGGCAGTGACGCGGAGGTTGTGGTAATCCTGCGTCAAGCATTTCAGACAAAAAATTAATACCCAGCGTTCATCAATTGGAGTTCCGGGCCGCCTGCTCAGCAGCCAGCCCGAAACTCAGGGACTACACCTAGTGGGTGCGCTAGCGCGCCCCCACAGAGAGGAACAAGAAAACGAAGACCAAAGGAAAAAACATACCCGGACGGCCGCCCGCGACGCCAGGAACGCCTTGGTGCAACTCTGGAGAGCGTCACCCTCAGTGCGAAGCTTCGCCTGGACGTCTAGGAGCGCCTAGTTCAGCAGCCCTGTGCCGCCTCCTCGCACCCACCCGATGGGCGCGGCGCTTGTCGCTTCGGCGTCTGGGATCGCCGAGCTGGCGGTGCCGGCTTCCAGGGGGCAGGGTGCCGAAGTCGCCTTCTCCAGACGGCGGTGCGTTGGCGAGCCGACTTGGAGGAGCAGCCTCGCCACGGCCTCGTCTTTGGTCAGCGGCACCGGAGGGTCCGCTGGCTGCTCGCCTTGCGCACTCGCAGACGGCGGCGGAGGCAGCGGCGGAACAAGCACGTCTGGCGTAGAGGGGTCGCCGCCTTCCCCCTCCATGATCAGGTTCTCACCGCCGGCTTCCCCAGTCTGCCCCGTGAACTCCGGAGGCGGCGGCGTAGTGTTCAACGGGGCGACGAACACCGCCGATTGGCGGCGTGCGGCTTCCTCAGCCTGCCGCTTCGTCGCGGCGGCAGCTTCGGCCTCCGCCAGTTTTTTCTTGGCGGCAGCTTCGGCCTCCGCCAGTTTTTTCTTGGCGGAGGCCTCCGCCTTCTCCAGGCGAACGGCCTCTTCTTCGTTGCGCTTCTCCTGCGCATTCCGCTCTATCGCCTCCCGGAGGTCGGCAGCGGGGTCAATCTGCCGAGTGGTGGCGGACGTCTTCGCTGACCCCATGACGGAGGCGGTGGTGACCCTCTCAAGAGTAAGGGGAGCCCTGAAGCAAGGGGAGCAAGTAAAGACTCAGACAGAGCCACAAAGAAAGAATAAAGCATTGAGATAGAATACTCACGCGGAGACCAATGGCAGCTTCTTCACTTCCTTACGGAAGCGGATGGCCTTCGCGGCCGCCTCGTCCCGCCGGGTCGCCGTAGCCGAACCCTTGGGTTTCTTCGGCCGACTGCCGAACAAGGTCGGCACGGCCCTGCGCTTCTTCCCGCCGCCTGGAGCACCCAGCGCGGCAGAAGAGCCCGCACCTGGCTGGCTGGCTCCTGGCCAATGGTGGGGAGCGACTTCCCCCTCGGCGTCGTCGTCAGGCCAGTCGGCGAAAGTGGCCGAAGGCCTGAAGTCGCCTGCTGTTCCTCCTCCTCCCTCGGCGTCGTCCTCCAGAGCCGCCGCCCCCAGATCAGGGTCGTCGACGTCGCTCTCCGCCCGGTCGGCGAGGAACTCGCGGGCCGGCCCCAAGGTGCCGGCTGGCGGGTGGAGGAGGGGATTCTGGCCAAAGCCGACTGGTCAAAACAAATTCGGCGAGAAAGAAGACAATCCAAAGAAAGAAAGGAAAGGCAACTCACCACAGGCGGGGGGTTGGCGCGGGAGTACGGCTCCTTGCCGAACCGCCAATCCTCCAAGAGCTTGCTGTCCAAGAGGTAGTTCACCATGAAGGCCACCTCTTCGTGAGGCATGTCCTTGGTACACATCCGACTCGGGTCGCGGTGCCCGCTCATCTGGCATATCATGTGGGGGTGGCCTTGGAGTGGGAGAACTCGGCGCACCACGAAGGCGGCCAGCAGGTCTGGGCCGGTCAAACCCTCCGACTGTGTCAGCACTCGGAGTCGCGCGATGGCGCCGGCTCCCACAGGCGTCAGAGACTTGGCCCGGTACGACCAGTTGGGCAGTCGCCCAGCCGGCGGGCCGGCTTCGAAATCCGGCGGGTTGACCCAGTCCCCCCTCGCGGAGACGCTCCTGACGTAAAAGTAGAACCTCTGCCACATCTTCACCGACTTTATCAGCGAGATGGAGGGGAAGGGATTGTCGGCCGCCGACCTTCGCACGGCGATGAAAGCGCCGCACTGAGCCGGCACGCCCGCAGCCTGGGTGCCGAGCTTGGAGAAGAAGAACTCCCTCCAGAGCTCGAGGGTGGGGAGGACTCCGAGGAAGCCTTCGCACAAAGCCACGAAGGCGAACAGCAGCACCACTGTGTTGGGGGTGAGGTGGTGCGGCTGGAGGCCGTAGAACTCCAGGAAAGATCGGAAGAAACTGCTCGCCGGTAGCCCCAGCCCGCGCAAGCACTGCGAGCGGAAGATGACCCGCTCGCCCTCCTGCGGCGCGGGGGAAATCTCCCCCTTCGACGCAAGGCGCACCCGCACGTGATCCTCACCGGGGAGCCGACGAGTCCGGCGAAGGAACTCGATGTGGTCGTCGTGAACTTCGGAAACGTCCCAAGTGCCGGAGCGCACCGGGGGAGACGCGGCAGCGGAGGAAGAACTCATCGCGAGCTGATCGCCGCGGCGTTCGCCGGAGCTTGGGTGCGTGGCGGAGCGAAGAAGAAGAAGGAGGAGGAGAGCGAGGAGCAGTGAGAAGGAAGAGAGCGAGGAGTGGTGGGAAGGAGGGGCGCGCGTGCCCCCCTCTTCCCCCTACTTATAGCCCCGTGGGCTGCGAAGCCGAGGGGGCGGTCGTGGGGATTTACTACGCCCACGCCCCCACGACCCCCACGTTCCACGATAAAGTTACTGCGCGCAGTAACTCCACGGGAATCCCAACCGTCCGCCGAGGCCGCAGCGGATCCGCTCGGGCGCCGAGGCGTGGTAGTGGCGGGCCCCGCCTATGGGCCTGTCCCGTCGCGCGCGTAGGCTGGCAGGACAGCCCAGCCACGTGTCATCGCGTGACAGGCCTAGAACGGGTGGCGGCCTGGAGGCTTAGCTAGCACGCTACTTGGATCCCGCCGCGACGTTCGAAATATTGTGCGAGTCGGAGTTGAGTAAGTCCGAATCAAGCAAGTCCGACTGCTCCTAGTCGGCCCGGCAGAAGTCAATCAAAGACCATGTGTTGAGCACCCGGAAAGAGAAACTGCTGAGGCTTCTCGGCCGATCGTCTGCGGCGCCTCACCAGCTTTGGGGACTACTGTCGGAGTAATGGGCCACGGGTAGGCCAACCCGAGCCCCAGAACCTCTCAAGACATCGGGGCAGGCTGCGCCCCTCAAGACCCCAAGACGAAGAGCCGCTTTCAAGAAGTCAACGGCAAGATGGCCGGCTGACCACTCATGGCCGAGTCCCAGGGACGACTTTGAGGAAAGCCGACTCCTGACTGGCGACTTCCAGAGAAGCCGGCTTTGGGGAGTCGGCCTGCGACTCCAACACCCCCCATGACCTCATCAAGTGGGACGGGGCAGGGGAGTGGCAACAATGAAGCCCGCTCCTGCCCCTTACCAAGGGCAGGCATGGCCACAGCACGCCGTACCCTGGAAGATCTCTGTGCGGCATGGCACTGTTGCCATGCCAGCCCTGACATCAGCACCGCAGGACCGAATCCTGCACCCACGACGGCTTGTCCGTACGGCCTAGAGGCAGTAGGTCCCACCAATCAGTGAGACCCCAGGAGACGGCAAGAGGACCACCAGTCAAACCCATCGGGAGTCGGCCGAGTGCTCCCCCGGGGCCCACGCGCCATTAATCAAGATGTGATGGGGAGTGGCAACAGTGATCGCCCGCCAGGCGGCGGGGCTGTTTCCACGACCTCATGATCAAGCCCGCGTCATCAGAAGCACGGCTACAGTAATCAGCAGCCGGCAAGACCCGCCCATGGCGGACGCGGCCTGTCGGCTCCGTACCAGGCCAGTCGGCGGGCCCCAGCGGTCGGCAGAGAAGACGGAGGCCAGAGGCACTGACGGCTGGGCCCGCGTCCAGCCGGATTACCATTGTACCCCTGGGGGTAGGTCTATATAAACTCCCCAGGGCACCCATGCAAAGGGTTGGCATCCATTAGTTCTAGACCAGATCATATAGGAGGGAGAGAGCTAGCCTCGCCCTCTTCTACCTCCAGGAAACAGCTCAAGGAGCAATCGTGTAAACACTTGGCCATAGTGATCATGCGGAGACCCCGCAGAGCAGCAGTAGGGGTATTATCTCCCCGGAGATCCCTGAAGCGGGGTAAGATTCTGCGGCGTGCATGTCTTCGCCTCATCCCGTTTCCAAGCACCGGCGACGTTCTACTCGCCCCCACCATGATAAGCCATCCTTTGGCATATGTCGCACCTAACCCCCGACAGCAGAAGATGACTAGGTTATTGTGGAAGCTAAGCTATGGATTTCAGTTAGAGGAGGAAGGCCGATGGGATGGACTTTTTCATACTCATGTTGTGGTACAAGAGAGATCATGTGCTATGACAATCGACCACATGAGTTTGATTAATGCCGCAAGCAACGAGATGGTGGAGAAGTTGGAACTACCGATGACACCATGTCCACAACCATACTCGTTCCGTTGGGGTCATGAAGAGCTCAGGGACACGCACCAGACCAAGGTATTGTTTTTGTTGGGAAAATATTTTTGTGAAGTTTTGTGTGACGTTATTCCGGTACCGATGATTTCGTGTCACTTGTTGTTGGGCGAGCCATGGTATAAAGAGCATGATGTTGCATATGATTGCCAAACACATAAATATACTGTCAAGAAGGGTAAGAAGTGTGAACTCGTTCCCATGGGTGAGGATCGTTTTGTTGCTTGGAGGAGCGACCATCAGAAAAAGATAAAAGAAGGTGAAGATGCAAAAAAGAACATGGTCGAAGCTACTGAAATTTCTGTGGTCACCGTTCAATCCATACATGAAAAGATCACTCAAGAGATTCAGTTGAAACCGAGGACGGTTTCCATTCAAGGGGGAGAGGATGATACGACCGCATGTAATTTAAATATCAATATTGTTGTTTCGCCTGAAGTTGGTGATGTCCGAAAATACACTGCATATACACTGGAGCAACCACGCCTAAGTTCCGGAGATGAACAACCACTTGTGGAAGTTAAGTTAATGCACGATGATGTGTTGCGGTGCATAGGAAAAGATGAGAGACATGTTCAAATTGAGATGATAATTGCTACTGGGATGGACGTGCATGCATCTGACGGAAATCAGGAAAAAGAATATTCTAATTATTTTGGTAAGCCACGTTTTGAAGGGGGGTTCAAGGAGTCTAGGTTTGATCTTGTGTGTTTGCTTGCCAAGGTTACTTGCTCCGTCGGGATTATTAAAACAAGAAGATTATTGATGTTTCTTTTCCTGCCCAGCAAGGAAAAGATCAACGTGAGGATTCTATTTAGGAAACGATTTGGCTTGAAGGATGTTGGGTGGAGCCCACCAGCACTAGTGCAACGCATGCCTCAAACTAGTAGTTTTTGTTTTCCTATAGATAGATCTAGTCGGTTTATCTTATGCCCAGGTGTTACCTTTTATTTAAAGTACGTACCAAGTGCTTGCTTTCCAAGCTAGTTATGATGTGTGGCTATTATATAAAGCCAATTGAATTATTTGTAAAGGCAGGTTATTTTTATATGAAATAGACAAGATGTGTATTTCAGGGTAGACACCCGTATCAAGTTTTGGAGGGATCTTTAGAAAACCTCTGTGTTGCGATTTATCTTCGTGGAAATTGTTTTGCGTGTGAGTACCTTCGTCGAGATTGGTTTTCTCGTGCTGAGCCGCAAGGTTCAAACCGTCTACTTCGTGTACATCACGTGCGCGGGGGAGAGGTTGCTACTGCTGGTGGTGCAGTGTCATGAAAGGTCGGGCCACAACAACGGATCGAATCTCGCCATCGAGTTTCGGTGTACATCAACTCGGTACTAGAACAAAGTATGACTCTATATGAATGCCTCCGGCGGTGTACCGGGAAGGGCAATGAATCAAGAGTGACATGTATGAAAAATTATGAATGGTAGCTTTGCCACAAATATGATGTCAACTACATGATCATGCAAGGCAATATGAGAATGATGATGTGTGTCATGATAAACGGAACGGTGGAAAGTTGCATGGCAATATATCTCGGGATGGCTATGGAAATGCCATAATAGGTAGGTATGGTGGTTGTTTTAAGGAAGATATAAGGAGGTTTATGTGTGACAGAGCGTATCATATCACGGGGTTTGGATGCACCGGTGAAGTTTGCACCAACTCTCAAGGTGAGAAAGGACAATGCACGGTATCGAAGAGGCTAGCAATGATGGAAGGGTGAGAGTGCGTATAATCCATGGACTCAACATTAGTCATAAAGAACACACATACTTATTGCAAAAATCTACAAGTAATCAAAAACCAAGCATTATATGCATGCTCCTAGGGGGATAGATTGGTAGGAAAAGACCATCGCTCGTTCCCGACCGCCACTCATAAGGAAGACAATCAAATAACACCTCATGTTTCAAATTTGTTACTCAACGGTCACCATACGTGCATGCTACAGGACTTGCAAACTTCAACACAAGTATTTCTCGAATTCACAACTACTCAACTAGCACACTCTAATATTACCACCTTTATATCTCAAAATAATTATCAAGTATCAAACTTCTCCTAGTACTCAATGCACTTTTTATGAAAGTTTTTATTATACCAATCTTGGATGCCTATCATATTAGGACTAAATTCATAACCAAAGCAAATTACCATGCTGTTCTAAAGGACTCTCAAAATAATATAAGTGAAGCATGAGAGATCAATAATTTCTATAAAATAGAACCACCGCCGTGCTCTAAAAGATACTCCCTCTGTCCCATAATATAAGAACGTTTTTGACACTAGTGTAGTGTTAAAAATGTTCTTATATTATGGGACGGAGGGAGTATAAGCGAAGCACTAGAGCAAAATTATCTAGCTCAAAAGATATAAATGAAGCACAGAGAGTATTCTAATAAATTCCAATTCATGTGTGTCTCTCCCAAAAGGTGTGTACAGCAAGGATGATTGTGGTAAACTAAAATCAAAGACTCAAATCATACAAGACGCTCTAAGCAAAACATATATCATGTGGTGAATAAAAATATAGCTTCAAGTAAAGTTACCGATAGAAGAAGACGAAAGAGGCGATGCCTTCCGGGGCATCCCCAAGATTAGGCTTTTGGTTGTCCTTAAATTTTACCTTGGGATGCCTTGGGCATCCCCAATCTTAGGATCTTGCCTCTCCTTGTTCCATAATCCATCAAATCGTTACCCAAAACTTGAAAACTTCACAACACAAAACTTAAACAGAAAATCTCATGAGCTTAGTTAGTAAAAGAAAACAAACCACCACTTCAGGTACTGTAATGAACTAATTCTTTATTTATATTGGTGTTAAACCTACTGTATTCCAACTTCTCTATGGTTCATACACTCAAATACTAGCCATAGATTCATCAAAATAAGCAAACAACACACGAAAAACAGAATCTGTCAAAAACAGAACAGTCTGTAGTAATCTGTAGGTTTCGAATACTTCTGGAACCCCAAAAATTTTAAAATAAATTGCTGGGCGTGAGGAATTTATATATTAATCGTCTGAAAAAAGAATTAACTAAATATCGCTTGCCATTAAAATATGGCAGCTAATCTCGTGAGCGCTCAAGTTTCTGTTTTTTACAGCAAGATCGCAAAGACCTTCCCCAAGTCTTCCCAAAGGTTCTACTTGGCACAAATACTAATTAAAAGCATAAAACCACATATAGACAGAGGCTGGATGAATTATTTATTGAATAACAGCAAGGAAAAATATTGGGTTATCTCCCAACAAGCGCTTTTCATTAAAGCCTTTTAGCTAGGCGTAAGATTTCAACGATACTCACATGAAAGACAAGAATTGAAGGACAAAGAGAGCATCGTAAAACACGTGACCAACACATCTAAGTCTAACGTACTTCCTATGCATAGGCATCTTATAGGCAAAAAATTATCAAGGCAAGCAAAAACTAGCATATGCAAGGAAGCGGAAAGAAACAATAGTAATCTCAACATAACGAGAGGTAATTTAGTAACGTGAAAATTTCTACAACCATATTTTCCTCTCTCATCATAATTACATGTAGGATCATAAGCAAATTCAACAATATATCTATCACAAAACATATTCTTAACACGATCCACATGTATGCAAAGTTGACACTCTTTCAAAATAGTGGGATTAACATTAACTAAAGTCATGACCTCTCCAAACCCACTTTTATCAAAAACTTCATAAGATTGAACATTCTGCAAATATGTGGGATCTAAAGTTGAAACTCTACCAAACCCACTTTCAATATTATTGTGAACATTATAATCAATCTCATATTCATCATGGGGCTTAAATAAATTTTCAAGATCATAAGAAGAATCACGCCAATCATGATCATTGCAACAAGTAGTAGATATAGCAAAACTAGCATCCCCAAGATTAGGGTTTTGCATATTATAAGCACAATTGACATTAATAGAATTTATACTATCATCATTGCAATCATGATTTCTATTCAAAGATCCATCGTGAATCACTCCACAAAGTACTTCATCACAATTTTCAGATGCACGAATTTCAAGCAAAACTTAATAAAGATAATCTAGTGCATAAAACTCACTAGAAATTGGTTCATCATATTGGATCTCTTAAAAAGATTAGCAAGCGGATGAGGATCCATAGATCTTAGGTTCTCTGTTTAGCAATAAATAAACAACTATTCCAACCAAACGAGGAAACGAACCAAGTAAGACATCAAAGCAAATGGAAAGACGAACAGAAGAAGGGCGGATAAAACGGCAAGGGTGAAGTGGGGGAGAGGAAAACAAGAGGCAAATGGCAAATAATGTAATGCGAGGGATAAGAGTTTGTGATGGGTACTTGGTATGTCTTGACTTGTGCGTAGATCTCCCCGGCAACGGTGCCATAAATCCTTCTTGCTACCTCTTGAGAACTACGTTGGTTTTCCCTTGAAGAGGAAAGGGTGATGCAGCAAAGTAGCGTAAGTATTTCCCTCAGTTTTTGAGAACCAAGGTATCAATCCAGTAGGAGACTACACGCAAGTCCCTCGTACCTACACAAACAAATAAGAACCGCGCAACCAACGCGATAAAGGGGTTGTCAATCCCTTCACGATCATTTACGAGAGTGAGATCTGATAGAGATAATAATGATAAGATAAATATTTTTGGTATTTTTATGATATAGATTGAAAGTAAAGATTGCAAAATAAACGATGCCAGAAAATAACTTGTTGACAGGAGATTAATATAATGGAGAATAGACCCGGGGGGCATAGGTTTCACTAGTGGTGTCGGTGTCAAAACCGGCGGATCTCGGGTAGGGGGTCCCGAACTGTGCGTCTAGGCGGATGGTAACAGGAGACAAGGGACACAATGTTTTTACCCAGGTTCGGGCCCTCTCGATGGAGGTAAAACCCTACTCCTGCTTGATTAATATTGATGATATGGGTAGTACAAGAGTAGATCTACCACGAGATCAAAGAGGCTAAACCCTAGAAGCTAGCCTATGGTATGATTGTTGTTCATCCTATGGACTAAAACCCTCTGGTTTATATAGACACCGGAGAGGGCTAGGGTTACACAGAATCGGTTACAATGGGAGGAGATTTACATATCCGTATTGCCAAGATTGCCTTCCACGCCAAGGAAAGTCCCATCCGGACACGGGACGAAGTCTTCAATCTTGTATCTTCATAGTCCGAGAGTCCGGCCAAAGGTTATAGTCCGGCTATCCGGACACCCCCTAATCCAGGACTCCCTCAGTAGCCCCTGAACCAGGCTTCAATGATGACGAGTCTGGCGCGCAGATTATCTTTGGCATTGCAAGGCGGGTTCCTCCTCCGCATATTTCATTGAAGATTTTGAACACAAGGATAGTGTCCGGCTCTGCAAAATAAGTTCCACATACTGCCATAGAGAGAATAGTATTTACACAAATCTAATCTGCTGACGTATTCCGTAGCATGACATCATGCCACAGCCAAGCCTATAGTTGAACTGTTTTTACTGTCCCACCTCAGCGCGTTTAGCGAGGCGGTTTCCTTGGCACGTCTTGTCGAAGCAGAGATCGTGTCCCCTTATTCCGGGATTCTCATCAATACGGGTGTGGGTAACCCAACCGCGCCATTGATTACGGCACTTGGGAGATAAGCGAGTTTTACCAGACTGGTGGGGACACGCAGTTTCGTCCGCCCATATAAGGGGATAAGGATCCACCTTTTCATCCACGCCTTCTTCCTCCCTTGCTCACCCATTTTCGCGCACTCGAGCTCCAGCGCCCAAGTCCGCATTCCCCACCTCAACCTTCTCCAGCCATGTCCGGAGCAGGAGGCAAGTGGATGGTCTCCTCCGTCACGGAGGGACACATCAAGAAGCTGAGGAAAGCCGGATACTTGTCTGACGACATCGCGCACCGGTTCCCAGACGAGGGGCAGCTCATCCCCACCCCCAGGCCCCATGAGAGGGTGGTATTCCTCACCCATTTCCTCCGCGGACTAGGCTTCCCTCTCCACCCATTTGTCCCGGGGCTCATGTTCTACTATGGCCTGGACTTCCATGATCTAGCCCCGAACTTCATCCTCAACATCTCGGTGTTCATCGTCGTGTGTGAGGCCTTCCTCTTCATCCAGCCCCACTTCGGCTTATGGCTGAAGACCTTCAATGTCAAGCCGAAGGTAGTGGGCGGCCGCCAGGCGGAGTGTGGAGGCGCCATGGTGGGCAAGATGCCCAACGTCCTATGGCTCGAGGGCTCCTTCGTGGAGAACATAAAGGGGTGGCAATCGGGGTGGTTCTACATCACTGAGCCGCGCGATCCTGCATGGGTCGCAGCCCCCGAGTTTCGATCCGGAATCCCTACGCGGCTCACCTCTTGGAAAGAGAAGGGCCTGCCGTGGGGTAAAAAAGGAGAGCTGACCGGACTCCAAACATGCGTCCAAAACCTGGCGAGCAAGAAGCTCAAACTTGTCAACGTAGTCCAGGTCATGCTCGTCCGCCGGATCCTCCCGTGCCAACAACGGGCTTTCAGCTTGTGGGAGTTCAATCCGGCCCAGCAACGAACTCTGAGCAGGCTTTTCGACACAACGTATGAAGATGCCTGGAAGGTGCTATTCAAGGGCGCCGAGGCTCCCGCATCCGCTACTGAGGATCGCGGATTCAGCGCGCAGCGTCAAGCCAACGCGGTAAGCTGTTTTTACCTCTTACAGGATGTTTGTCTTTCATAGTTTGACTCTATGCGGGGTCTAAGCCCCCATGCCTTTGACAGGACTGGCAGAGGACGGCCGAACAGATCAACTGTCCGGCTCCTTTGCCCGAAGACCAAGCGAACGCCCGCTTGGTGGAACTGCTGGTTCTGATACCTTACGTGGTGCCGGAGAAGAAGGCCAAGAAGAAGGCCACGGGAATCCGGAAGAGTTCCCGGCGCCCGGTGGAGTCGGACTCGTCGTCCGATGACTCCGAGGCGCACTCCTCCCACGAAGACGAGGAGGAGGAAAGAGAGGTTTCTTCCCCAGCAGGGGGAGAAAAGAAAAGGAAGGCCGCCCCAACTGGGGAGGCCGGAGGGTCCAAGAAAGGGAGGACCCTCCCTACGGACTACTCCACCAACACCGACGACGGCGAAGAGGAGTGGCCACTCAGGGCCAAGCCCCTGGCAAAATCGTAAGTATTTGGATACCTGAGTGACTCATGGCGTTCCTTTATTGCACAACTTCTCTTGACGCCAAATATAATTATGCAGTCCGCCCAAAGCCCGGCTCGACGTGTCGTCGAGCGGCTCCCTGGATTCATTGGATGTGAATAGTTTTTCACTTCCGACCGCTACCTCCCCCGCCCTACGAACGTCGCCGAGGTGTTGTCCCAAAAGGTTCCAAGCCAGGAGGAGGTGGTCCTGGAGGCGCCGCAAGGCGACCTCCCGGACTCCAGGCGCAAAGGGGACAAAACCCCCAAGGGCTCCAAGTCCGGCCCTGGGCCGGACACCGCACCGGAACCTTCAATGGTTCCGGAGTCTGGCGGGCGGCCCCCTAGTAAGAACGGCAGGCCTACGACGCCGGTGACCTCCGTCCAACCGGAGGCACTGGATAATTTGCTGGAGGTGCTTAACGGCGCCTCCATCGACGAGGAGCGCCGCACTATTATGAGTGCGGTGATCCAGAAGGTTCAGTGCGCCAAGAGCGGGCTGACTGAAGCCTGTGCCAGCCTGCTAACAGGCTTTGAGGTATGTGAAAAATATGTGAAAATACTACCACATAGACAGTAGCCCCTGATGCTCTGTTTGGCGTTCGGAAAGAAAAGCCGAATAGAGGATCTAATAACATTCGCAGGAGTCTAACATAATTAAGTCAATATGTGTATGCAGGCTTCACTGCTGGCCTCTGCCGCACTGACTGCGGAGGTGGATGCACTGAAGCAGAGCCTCGAGCGGTCCGAGCAAGAGCTCGGCCTTGCCAAGAAGGAGCTCGAGGAAAAAGAAGGTAAGTAATACCTTGCGGAGTATATTAAAAAAGATGCAGTTGCAAAAAATGACAGGATCGCTATTGGTGTCCTAGGGGCCGCGACTGAGGTGGCGACCCTTAAGCAAGCGCTTTCCGAGGCCGAAAAGAAGGCGTCCACGGAGCGCACCGAGCGGGATAAACATGAGGCGCGGGTCGGCGAGGTGCAGCAAGAGCTCCAGGCTCTCGTGAAAAAACATGAGAGTCTGGAGCTTGACTCAAAGACGCGAGAGTCCGAGCTCGCGACGGCCCTTGAAAGCGCCAAGTCTGCCAAGGCCGAAGCCCAGAAAGCCCTCTAGGAAGTTGAGGCGATGAAGAAGATAGCGGCGGGTAAGGCATTTTTTATGCAAAGCAAGCACGTGAAAGTGAATTACTTGTTACTTACCAGAGTCCGGAGCTCTCCAGGAGCATTCGCAGATTTGCCCCGTAGCGTGTCAGATGCCGCCGCTTTCTACCAGGCCGAGGAGGGCAGCTCGACGGAGAAGGTGTTCTGGTCTCAGTATGCTAAGGCCGGACACCCGGTGCCCTTGAGCGACCAGTTGAAGTAACTGGTCGAACTCCACAAGGTGGCCGAATAGGCCATGAAGGGCCTTATAGTTCGGCTGTGGCCTGGAGAGGCCTTTCCTGGGAGCTACTTTGGGCTGGTGAGGCGGCTGGTGGATTCCTGTCCGTGGCTTGAAGTTGTCAAGTGCTCCGTCTGCATCGAAGGTGCCCGTAGGGCGCTTGCCCGTGCTAAAGTGCATTGGGGCAAGATGGATGCAGAGAGGCTTGTGAAGGACAGGCCACCGCAGGGCAAGGAGCATCGCCACCCCGATATGTATTATGAGGGCGTCCTAAAGGGCGCCCGCCTTGTGGCGGACGAATGTTCCAAAGATGTAATTTTTGAGTGAACTTGTTCGTTTTATCCTGTGCGCTGAAAACTTGTTCATATGCGCTATGCAACGCTTGTTTTAATTTAAAATATTACCATCTATGCGGCCATTTATCAAGTCTGAGAGATGGCGAGTCATCGGCTTCTGCCCCCATGCCACGGGTGCTGGGGTGTTCGGGATAAACCTGAGCACTCTTTTTCCCATTCTTGGGTCATTCGAGGGAGGTGCTCAGCACAACGAACAAGGCAGTGGGACTATAATGCGTTATCACTCTCACTTAGCCAGAGAATTCTATAATTTTAAATTTCGGCGAAGCCCCTAGTGCTCGGAAGACCGAGTTCGGGGCGCTATACACGCCTAGGCCGGACAAAGCCGACTCCTCGCTCAAAGCGGCATAAGTCTTTAGGGACTCGAAACCTCTCGAACAGCGACCAACTCTCGCCCTATCATGACAGTCAGTTTTAGCTTTCTCTACTGAGGTGCTTAGCCCAGCTCAACCGGGGCACAATCGCAGTAGTTCTCCCAGCGCTACCTTAGCCGATATAGTGGAACGTAAGGTACCAAAACATGGGAGCCGGGCAAACCCAACTATTGACCAAAGACATGATTCGGAGCCGATGCATATAATGCTATAAGTTCGGAGGGCCGCACTTGTGAAAGTGTTCGGACTTCTCACGCCGTATTATGGGGTGTTTGAGCCCCTGGCGTATTGGCCGTACCAAAGTGTACAGGTGCTAAATGTCATAACTGAACATATATATTGAAAAAGAAATGAATAGAGAATGCAATAATAAGCTGAAGCTAAGCATTGTTTATTTTAAAAGGCTGCTGTGAAAGCAGAACGATACAAATAGTGCGATAAGCAAGAGATGGGACTATTTGACATGTCCCCCTCCAGGGGCGAGCTGCGAGACAATATGTAAGACAGGTATTTTGCTCGTTATAGAGACCACCTGGGAATTCGACGTAGCTTTCTTCCTCCTTGGTTGTTGCATCGTGTGTTCCGCGGTTGTACTGCCGGACAGGCCTTCCGAAGAGTGGAGTCCTGAAAGTAGGAAATAATGACAAAATCGGGAGCCCCTAGTGCGGTTGAGCAGCATTTTTGGGCGTGCCGTGGTCGTGCCCCTCCCCCTATGCCCATGGTATTTTCAGAGCGTAGTTATGTACGCGTAGTACTGATTTCGAAATTTCCCGAGGGCTGGGGTTGGGGCCATATTGCTACGCTTGCTCGGAACGTGCTAGGCGGTCTTGTTGTAGGTTACTCCGGGCGCGCTTGACGGTGTCCGGACGTTTAATAGCCAGACTGGAGAATTGCCTTGAGAGGCTGCTTTGTACTTCCGCTGCAAGGGCCGCCGTGTGCTCCTCCGTTCGGAGAGAGCGTTCGGTGTTTCCATTGACCGTAATTACTCCTCGAGGGCCTGGAATCTTGAGCTTGAGATATGCGTAGTGCGGCACCGCATTGAACTTTGCAAATGCGGTTCATCCGAGCTATGCGTGATAGCCACTGCGGAACAGGACTATGTCGAAGATTAACTCCTCGCTTCAGAAATTATCCGGGGATCCGAAGACCACTTCAAGTGTAACTGAGCCTGTACAGTTGGCCTCTACACCTGGTATGACGCCTTTAAAGGTCATTTTTGTCGGTTTAATCCTTGAGGGATCTATGCCCATTTTCTGCACTGTATCCTGATAAAGCAGGTTCAGGCTGCTGCCGCTGTCCATAAGGACTCTAGTGAGGTGAAATCCGTCAATGATTGGGTCTAGAACCAATGCGGCGAATCCGCCATGGCGGATGCTAGTGGGGTGGTCCCTTCAATCAAAAGTGATCGGGTAGGAGGACCATGGGTTGAACTTTGGGGCGACTGGCTCCAACGCGTATACGTCCCTGAGTGCACGCTTCCGCTCCCTTTTGGGGATGTGGGTTGCGTATATCATGTTCACCGTCCGCACTTGTGGGGGGAAGCCCTTTTGTCCACTATTCTTCGGCGGCCGGGGCTCTTCGTCCTCGTCGCTGTGCAGCCCCTTGTCTCTATTTTCGGTATTTAACTTGCCGGCCTGCTTGAACACCCAACAATCCCTGTTGGTGTGATTGGCTGGTTTTTGGGGGTGCCGTGTATCTGGCACGAGCGATCGAGTATACGGTCCAAACTGGACGGGCCCGGAGTGTTCCTTTCGAATGGCTTTTTCCGCTGATCGGGCTTAGAGCCTCTGAATCCGGCATTAACTGTCGTATCTTCAGTGTTGTCGCTGTTAATGCGGCGCTTGTGCTTGTTGCGACGCGACCTGCCATTGCTGTCCTTGGTATCCGAATTACCAGGGCTCTTGGTCATGTTATTGCTACGAGCCAGCCAGCTATCTTCTCCCGCGCAAAAGCGGGTCATGAGTGTCGTGAGGGCTGCCATAGATTTCGGTTTTTCCTATCCAAGGTGCCGGATAAGCCACTCGTCACGGATGTTATGCTTGAAGGCTGCTAGGGCCTCTGCATCCGGACAGTCAACGATTTGATTTTTCTTGGTTAGGAACCGTGTCCAGAATTGTCTGGCAGATTCTTCTGGCTGCTGAATTATGTGGCTCAGGTCATCGGCGTCTGGTGGTCGCACATAGGTGCCCTGGAAATTGTCGAGGAATGCGGCTTCCAGGTCCTCCCAACAACCAATTGATTCTGTTGGCAGGCTGTTAAGCCAATGCCGAGCTGGTCCTTTAAGCTTGAGTGGGAGGTATTTGATGGCGTGTAGATCATCGCCACGGGCCATGTCGATATGAAGGAGATAGTCCTCGATCCATACCGTAGGATCTGTTGTGCCATCGTATGATTCAATGTTTACGGGTTTGAAACCCTCTAGGATTTGATGATCCATTACTTCATCTGTGAACCATAGTGGGTGTGCGGCGCCTCTGTACTGGGCTATATCACGACGTAGCTCAAATGAGTTTTGTCTGCTGTGTTCGGCCCAGCCGGATTTAATGTATCCGGCGTGATGGTTATCGTCTCGTGTCGTGGGGCGCCCGCGTGATCCGTAGATCGATCTTGTTTGCCTTGCCCTCCAAGATATCTCACAGGTCTAGCGCATTTCCCCGTGCCTTGGTATTTTTTGAGCGGCGCTGGGGTGCGGCTTGAGTGGAGGGCCGGGAGGCCTCTCTGTCGCGGCCGCGAGGTGGCCGGTCAGCCGTATCATGCGCTGGTGATGCAGGTTTTGTCGGATTTCGGGTTCCGGCAGACCCTTGAGGTTTGAACACTGGGGTGCGCGCGGAGATTTCGCCTCCTACCTACCTGCGCCCCTCTGCCATGCTAGGATCTAAACTATGGAAAGAACAACACAAGAGACACCGGGTTTATACAGGTTCGGGCCACCGTTGTGGTGTAATACCCTACTCCAGTGTGTCGTGTGGTGGACTGCCTCTTGGGCTGATGATGATGATGAACAATACAAGGAAGAACAGCCTCGCGAGGGTCTGTTCTTGGCTGGGGCGGTGAATTGCTGGGAGGAGTTAAGTCACATTTTCTCTCTCTGTGTGTGGCTGCTTCTCGGCCAAAAACTCTTCTCTTCTCTCCTGGCCGACCGAACCACACCCTTTTATGTGGGTGGCTAATCCTATTTATAGAGGCCCTGGTCCTCTTCCCAAATACCGATCGGGAAGGGAGCCAACAATGGCGGGCTAATTTTGAAGGGGGACAGCAAGTACTAGCTACCCTGACAAAAGTAGTCTTCGCCTGCGCAAAGCTCTGGTGATGACGCCGTCTCGGGCTCCACGATGACCTCCGTCTCGTAGTCCTCCTGGTCTTGGTCTCGTTGCACCGAAATGGCAACCTTTTCCCGATGCCTCGGTACTCCGTGGCTGCGCTTGCCCCCTTTGCACCAAAGAGGAAAGGAGGACACTGCGCGGGCTGGCACCCGCCTGGCGCCCTGAGTCGTCATGGCTTGCGTCACGGGCACCTCGTGAGGTACCCTGCCTTGATCTCTCCGCCTCCTCGTGAGCCAGCCTGACGAGGCCGTGCCTGAGGAAGCTCCGCGTCGTCCGCCCCGCGAGGCTTGGCCCCTCGCGTGGGTCTTGGGTTTGTGTTGGTGAAGATGGGCCGTGCTGGGCCCCCTTTTGAGCCACGCCGCAGGCCGCAGGCAGGCAAGTCTGGGGACCCCCGTTCCCAGAACGCCGATAGTAGCCCCCGGGCCCAAGGCACGCCCGGGCTTGGCCATGCAGGGAGGCGGAAGGGCAAGAGCGAAGCGCCGGGGGCCCTAACAGCCTGCGGCCTTGGGCGCCGCGTGGTGGTTGATTGGACGTGGGCGTCTCCACTTCCCCATGGCGCCTCAGCAACTGCACGGATTGGACAAGTCCCTTCATGCAAAGCGGGTCATGATTACCTGCGATCGTGGGGGCCGTCGGTTGGCTCTCGCCAGCTATAAGTACTGATCGACGCACGCCCTTCCAGTTCTTCTCCCCTTGCTTCTCCTTCTTCTTCATGGCCCCGTCGAGGAGGTTCTCGGCCGCGGAGAAGGGGAAGGCTTGCCAGGTTGAGCATGCCTCTCCCCCGCCCAAGCGCGGCCGAGGGCGCCCCCGCAAACATCCTGTGGCCACCACGGCAGCTCCCCGCGGCCGCGGAGACGCTTTCCAGCACGGTGGCGGGCGGATTGCTGCGGCCGGGGGGTGCGCTCCGGCTGCGCGTCCCCCTATGCCGCGCTTTCGCGCTGCTAAGGTGCTGCCAGAGTTCGTCGTGTGGTTGGCGGAGCCGACTAGCACCCGGCTTCCACTTCCTCGCTTCCTCCTTGGCGAGCTCCCGGCCGGCGCCCCGGGCGGCCTCTGCCTTTAGGCCGACGTCTGCTGCAGTCGGGCCTCATGGGTTTCACTGGAGGTCTCCGTAGCCGGGAGCCTGGCCCTGGCCCGCGGTTGGCAGTCGTTTGCCCGCGCGCGTGGCCTGTGCCGTCGGTGCACCCTACACTTCAAGTTCGACGGCGATGCCACCCTCTACGTGAGGGTGTTTGGGGAAAATGGTTGCCGCATAGGGTGTTGCCCCGAGGGCGACAACCGCGGCTGGGAACCCGGCTCCGGCGATGATGGAGAGGGCAGCGCTCGCGCGGTAGGCGGCGCTCAGGGTTCCTCAAGCTTCTCCGGTTCTTCTTCAGGCGACGACTCTTCTAGCGGTGGCCGCGGTCAGCCTCCACGCCGTCGTATCTGCTTGGGAGGTGGTAGCATGTCCGCCCGCCGTCGCGCCCTGGTGAAGCGCGAGGGAGGGAGTCCGCCTGAGCTCCGGAGGCAGCTCGGGCTTCCCTGCGGGCCGGTGTGAGGCGAGCTGCACCAGATTTGCTCTTTCTTTTCCTTCTTCCTGCGTAAAAAAGACAGTAGTGTGGAGCCCCGCGGGGGCGTGTATGGGTTATTGTTGTTAATCATCGTTTTGCTTTCTTTATCGTACCTCCTGGCTACGTGCCCGCGCGTGGATAGTTCCCGGCCCTGGTCGTGGGGGCGACTGACCCAGGCCCTGTGTTTGTGTCGCGGTGCCCGAGGGGCACGGACTGGAGGGGTGCTCCTGCAAGGGTCCCAGGTCGCGAACCCTTTGAATGACTAGGATAGGAACACTTGCGAGGGCGCTCGGCTGCCCCCCTCGCGAGGCCTTGCACAAGAAAAATCGAGGCAGGAGAGTGAAAAGCCGGAGAACCACAAGCCAAAGACGGCAAAAACTTCAATAAAACTTCGAATGAGAAGGAACAAGCCAACTGCAGAAAGCAAATGAAAAGCCGCACCCGGCACCTAATCTAGTCTTCGACGTCTTCTCACCAGCGCGGAGCTAAGTGCTGCCACTAGGTGTGGGGGGGAGCCCCAGGGCCTGAGGCCGGCGCTCCTGAGACTCCGGGGCGTGTACAGCCCCAACTCATTATTACGTGAGAGTGTCACGGGCGGCGAGCTTCACAGGCGTTGGCCTTCTTCACAGGCTCCGGGCCTTTTCCAAAATGCGATAGCTTCACAGGCATTTGCCTTCTTCACAGGCTCTGGGCCTTTTCCAAAACGCGATAGCTTCACAGGCATTCGCCTTCTTCACAGGCTCCGGGCCTTTTCCAAAACGCGATGGCTTCACAGGCATTCGCCTTCTTCACAGGCTCCGGGCCTTTTCCAAAATGCGATGGCTTCACAGGCATTCGCCTTCTTCATAGGCTCCGGGCCTTTTCCAAAACGTGATGGCTTCACAGGCATTCGCCTTCTTCACAGGCTCCGGGCCTTTTCCAAAACACGATGGCTTCACAGGCATTTGCCTTCTTCACAGGCTCTGGGCCTTTTCCAAAATGCGATAGCTTCACAGGCATTTGCCTTCTTCACAGGCTCTGGGCTTTTTTAGGGGTAGAACCTCCGGAGGTGCTGGATGTTCCACGCGTTCTAGACTGGCACTCCCTCCTGAGTCTCCAAGCGCATGGAGCCGGGCCTGGAAACATGAACAACTTTGAACGGGCCCTCCCACATGGGAGAGAGCTTGTGCAGCCCTCCCTGGAGAGGACCCGCCTGAGCATGAGGTCTCCTACCTTGAGAGTTCTGGGGCGGATGTTGCGGCAGTGATATCGCCGCAGTGCTTGTTGGTACCTCGCCGCTCGTAGCGCGGCTTCTCGGCAACATTCCTCCCCCAGCATGAGGTCCATCCCCCGCATGGCGTCCTATTGCGCCTCGTCGAACACCAGGACCCGCGCGGAGCGACGTCTGACCTCGTGAGGGAGGACCGCTTCGGCTCCGTAGACCAGGAAGAACGGGGTCTCCCCAATCGGCTTGGTCGCGGTTGTGCGGATGGACCACAACACGGACTGAAGCTCGTCGTACCAACCTTTGCCGCAGGCCTCCAGCTTCTTCTTGAACGTCCTGGTCTTGAGGCCCCTCGGGACCTCCACGTTGGCTTGCTCGACCTGGCCGTTGCTTCGGGGGTGCGCCACTGAAGCGTAGCATATCTGCGTTCCAAGGTTAGCATAGTATGTTTTGAATAGGTTACTGGTGAACTGCGAACCGTTGTCCGTGATGATGCGATTCGGCACCCCGAACCGGCTCACGATGCCCTTGATGAACTTGACCACAGAACCCGTGGGAATGGTGCGGAAAGCCTCTACTTCAGCCCACTTGGTGAACTTGTCCATGGCAACGTAAAGGTAGCGGTAGCCCCCTGGCGCCCGAGGAAACGGGCCCAAGATGTCCAGTCCCCAGACTGCGAATGGCCACGAAAAGGGGATAGTCTGCAAGCCCCCTGCTGGCTGATGGATCTGCTTGGCGTGGAACTGGCAGGCCTCACAAGCTTTCACTAGTTCGACGGCGTCATTGAGCGCGGTGGGCCAATAAAACCCACTGCGGAACGCCTTGCCGACGAGGGTCCGTGATGATGAATGATGCCCGCAGTCTCCGCCGTGTATATCTTCCAGTAGTTCCTTCCCTTGCTCCCTGGAGATGCAGCGCAGGGATACATCGTTTGGCCGCTTCCGATAGAGCTCTCCATCTTTGATGCAGTATGCCGTGGCCTGGCGTGCCACTCGCTCTGCTTCCTCCTGCTTCTCCGGCAGGGTCCCTTGCGTTAAGTAGCTCCGGAGCTCCGCAATCCAATGTCCCTCCTGAGGTTCCATCGTCAGGAGCAGGCGTGCTCCTGAGGCCGGGCCACAGGACGGAGCTCCTGAGGCAGGTGGCTGGGGGAGCTCCTCCCGGGGCTGAGCCGTGTTTGATAATGACGGCAGGGCTGAAGGCTTGAAGAGCCGCTCCTCGAAAACGCCAAGCTCCTGAGGTAACCGCCTGGACGCGCGTTTGGCGATGTCATCGGCTTCCTGATTGGTGCCACGGGGCACATGCTACAACTCCAACCCCCAGAACTACTTCTCCATCCTGCGGACCTCCGCAAGGTAGGCTTCCATGTGCTCATCCTTCGGCTCGCACACCTTGTCGGAGAAATTGACAAGGAGCTGCGAATCGCCCTTGATGGTGAGGCGTTTCACCCCCAGGGCAGCTGCGGCCTTCAAGCCCGCTATTAAACCTTCATACTCCGCTATGTTGTTGGAGACCTTTTCACCTTGCTGGAAACAGAGCTGCACGGCGTAATAGAGCTTGTCCTGAGTGGGCGATATAAGCATCGCCCCAGCCCCAGCGCCGTGACTGGAGAATGCCCCATCGAAGTACATGACCCAGCCTTTCGGCGCCTCGCTTCCCGGGGACAGGGACCGATCCTCGTCGGCCTTGAGGCCTGGCGCCTCCGTCCATTCTGCCACAAAATCCGCCAACGCTGCTCCCTTGATGACTCTGGTCATGTTGAATTCGAGCTGAAACGCTTGCAGCTCTATGTTCCACTCAGCGACCCTCCCAGCTGAATTGGGGCTCCTGAGCACTCTCTCCAGGGGATATGATGAGACGACCTTGATGGGGTGACCCTGAAAATAGTGTCGCAGCTTGCGTGAGGCCACCAGTAGCGCGAGGAGGAGTTTCTGAGGTATGGGGTACCATGCCCTTGCATCCCGCAACACCGTGCTGACGAAGTACACTGGGTGCTCAACGAGGTGGAGTGCGTCAGTGCTGGTGGCTCCCTTCGGAGACCATGGCGCCTCTTGAGGCAATGAGGCCTCCTGAGATTGGCCATTTGGGAGAGGGGCCTCTTCCGCCTCCGGTGCGCCCCTCTGCGGCGGCTGATCCTCCTCAGCCGCTGTGGCGGTTTCTGTGGGCCTTCCCCGTTCCTGTTCCGCCTTGTCCTGGGCCACTGCCGCGGTTTTGATTCGACGCTCCTCTCTGACTGCCACCAAGGCTACTGTCGGTGTCAAAACCGGCAGATCTCGGGTAGGGGGTCCCGAACTGTGTGTCTAGGCCGGATGGTAATAGGAGGCAGGGAACACTTTGTTTTACCCAGGTTCGGGCCCTCTCGATGGAGGTAATACCCTACTCCTGCTTGATTAATATTGATGATATGGGTAGTACAAGAGTAGATCTACCACGAGATCAAGGAGGCTAAACCCTAGAAGCTAGCCTATGGTATGATTGTTGTGTATGGAGTTGATCGCCTACGGACTACAACCCTCCGGTTTATATAGACACCGAATAGGGTTGGGGTTACACAGAGTCGGTTACAATGGTAGGAGATCTTGAATATCCGCATCGCCAAGCTTGCCTTCCACGCCAAGGAAAGTCCCATCCGGACACGGGACGAAGTCTTCAATCTTGTATCTTCATAGTCCAGGAGTCCGGCTAAAGGTATAGTCCGGCTACCCGAACACCCCCTAATCCAGGACTCCCTCAGTAGCCCCCGAACCAGGCTTCAATGACGATGAGTCCGGCGCGCAGATTGTTCGGTATTGCAAGGCGGGTTGTTCTCCAAATCTTGTGTACCTGTAGGAATAATGTTTGATTTTTGTAATGTAGTGCTTATCGGCTTCCATGCCCAATAATGACCGTCTTCCACGTGTTCAAACAAATGCGAAAAGCCGGGGCGTTTTTACATCCACACCCCTAGCCGTATAAACGAGCCGCCTATTTAACGGGATGGGGATTTAGGTCCAAACCACATCTTCTCCTTTCCGCGAGTTATCATCAGAGCGCTTCCAGCAAAGGTCCATTCCATCATGACCAGCCGTCGCAGCTCCTCCCCTCGCCCCTCCGGTCCCAAACCCGGGGACTGGGAGAGTTGCACCATAACGCATAGCAAGTTAGCGTCACTTCAGGCCAAGGGATTCCTCCCTCAGGCATACATGGTCCCGGTCCGAGCCGGTCTTGCCACCTATAATGGCGGAAAACAAGCGGAGAGCACCCCCAATCCTTCTAAATGAGAGCGGGTGTGCCTCGTCCCCTATCTAATAAGGGGACTGGGATTTCCAATTCACCCATTTCTCTGCAGGCTTCTGGAGTTCTACGGCCTCCAGCTGCACAATCTCACGCCCGCCTCCGTATTGCACATCGCGGGTTTCGTCGCCCTTTGCGAGTTATTTTTAGGCATTGAGGCTCATTTCGCACTGTGGAAGAGGTTATTCTGCCTGGTGCCCCGTTCTGAAAAGGGGTCTATATATCAAGTGGGCAGAGCCGAAGTATGGCGCATCGCCGGGACCGGATACCTATCCGGAAGCCCAAAGAAGGCGTCTGAGGACTGGCCTTCGGAATGGTTTTACATAGATGACGTCCCGCTACCGGACCCTATCCGGGTCGGTCTCCCTAAGTTCAAAAGTGCTCCATTGAAGAAATGCTTGAGCTGGCGTCCGCGGAGCTCTCAGAGAGAAAGTGACAGAGACGTCCTTTACCTGATGGGCCGGATAAGACTGTTGGCTCATTCCGGACTAACCATGATTGGAGTCATGGCCGCATGCATTATGCGGGGGGTGCAGCCGCTTCAATATAGAGGCCACCCCATGTGGGATTTCAACGAGGAGGATGACGCCACACATTACGGTCGTAAGGGGCCGGACTCAGCCGCCGCCTTAGTAAAGATCTTATCCTCTTTGTATAAGGGAGAAAAGGAGGAATTCCTCCGCGTCAATCCGCAGGCCGGATTTACTATGTACGATCCTCCAAGTTGGGTAAGTGAATAATTGCGCTTGCCCATTTGTTCTATACTCCCACGGTTAGATATGTAGTCTAACGACTTCAGTGCAGGAACTGCGACAGGAGGTAAAGGATATAAACAGCCGCCCTCCACAGCCCAAGGACCCAGAACGGTCCCTCGATCCGGACTCCGAAGAGGATCCGGACATATCGGTGGAGCTTATCGACGGGGTGTTCCATCAGCTAAGCAAGGACAATACCTTGGTAGCCATCACGGCTGATTACCCAGGGTTAATCCCGGCCTCCCAGGTGACAGAAGACGGAGTCTCATTCCCTCGAGAGACATTGTACTCTCGCGTATTCCGATGTTTCTGACGACAACCGTGTTTTGCAGGGGCGTTTTCCGAGGCAGGAGGCCGAACCTGCGGCGGCTAGCCAACGAGGGGCCGCAGGGCCCCGTGGGGCAAAAAGGAATGAAGTCCAGCCTGAGATGCCGGCGCAAAGGTATAGCGCACCCTCTGTTTCCCTGGTGTTATTCTATCAGGGCACATTAACGTTCATGCTATCTTCAGAACGAAGAGACCTCGCCGGACTACATCCGGAGAGGTTGCCAATCACGCCTCCACCAGCCAGGCTCCAACGTCTGGCCAGGAAGCGGAGGCGAGCACAAGGCGCGTACCGGACGCTCCTCCGACAGAGGATGAGGACAGGCTGTCTGCCACAAATTCTGAAGTGGAGAGTGCCATGAACCACAGGCGTCGCTGGACAGTTCTACGCGACGCTTGTTTCTCCCAAGAGGCTTTAGATGCCTTTAATTCGGGAGATGCGTACCTCCGTGCCGCTCAAAATGGTTTAGCCAGAGCCACGGAGCAGTATGTAAAAGACATACGGGTAAGAAAATTTTGGTCAAATATATATATACCAGTAGCCCCCGAGACTTGAAACAGATAGAGCAACTGATTTAAGGATCTTTTAATATGCAGGTTCTTACAGAGAAGAATACTGTACTGTCCCAGGAGCTAGAAAAGTGCAAGGCCCAACTAGAGGCCGCACTAGCCGCAACAGGGGAGCCCAAAGAGACCCCCTTAGGTAAGATACACTTTGAAAGATTAGTATTGTGTGGTGTGGGTGCAAATCTGACAAATCATATTGTAGATGGCGCCGGACTCGATCCGGACAAGCAACAACTCTTACGCCGGCTAAAGGCCGGTGAGAGTATGTTGACAAAGGTGAGGCAAGAGAAGAATGATCTTCAGGATGCCAACACCAAGCTGGACGTCGAACTTAAAGATGTTCGTGGCTAGCTGTCGGATTCCACGAAGGAGAATCAGCAGCTTCGACGCGGCATTTTTAGTAAGTGCTTGAACGAACTTTGAAAAAAGAGTTCGCGAGGAAGTCGACTAACAGAGTAATGTCTGTAGGTATGCTCATAGGTCGTCCTGCAGAGGAGATGCCCGGTTCTACGGGTGACCTTCTTCCCAAACTCATGCAACAGCACGAGCGAATTCGGCAGGCGATGCGAGGTGTTGCCCAAGCCTTATGGCCTGCCCACTCCATGCCCAAGGGCCTTGGAGAGCTTGCGGAGAAGCTGAAGGGAGCTCGGCGGCGCTTCCGGTTGTGGAAGATATCGACCTGCCGACAAGGCGCTAGGGAAGCCTGGGCCATGGTGAAGACCCGTTTTACAAAGTCTGACCCAAACCACATGGCCGAGGTCGGACCAGTGGGGCCTGACGGGAAGGAGATCCCGGTGAGCTTAGTGTACGGCCAAGTAGAGTTGGCCGCGAAGTATTCCCAGCAGGACTGTAAATTAGACAGCTTGTTAGATGGTATATAAGAGGAATACAATCAGTCAGAATGACTATGTAATTTTGAATTGACATGTGTAATGCCTTCTAGACGGATTGTAGATCGTTTGTCGTTGCCGACCTTTTCGCTTCAACCTCGGGACCTGACGGTCCGGAGTGTGTCTGAATACCATAGCGGTTATATAAGAACCGTGGTATGCGTGGAGACCAGGCGTAGGGGTCATTAGTGCTTTATCAGACAAGTGCCCAACTAGTTATGTTATATTACATGGTTAGTAAGAAACATCTTCCAGAGAGAATAGTTCCGTTAGGGGTTCCTTTCACTGGGAGGCATGCCCTAAAGTGCATGTCCGGACTGCGTAAAAAGACACAGAAAAAAGCATCTGGGGGCGCATATAAAAAAAGAAAAAAGATCATCTTTTATCTCACCGACCGAATATTCCCTTAAGAATGCTAGCTTTCGGCTTCACCCAGTCTGAGGTACACATCCGGCTGACCCGGCAGTAACAATCGTAGAGGTGCTCCCTTTACCACCTAGCCGAACAATCGGGAACGTAGGGGTAAGCACAGGAGCCAGGCAACCCAGCTTGGCCAAAACTTAAGTCATATCGATGCATATAATGGTGAAGAAAAAGGTACATGCGGAAGTTTGACGCATGTGTTGGGCATGAAGCCCGTATAAATAAGCTTCTGTTAAAGAAGCCCCCAGGTTTAATGAGCGCGAGTGGCGCGTCACTAGATAAGCCTTTAAGGGCTATAAAATAAAAGAGGGGAAGGAGAGAAATGTAAGACAGAAAAATGCAAAAAATGGACAGAGGAAGGAGACGAACATAGAGTCCGGCGCTAGGCATAGAATCTTCGGAGACGGGTGGCGTTCCATGGGTTCGGCTCGAGTCGGTTATCCGACGCATCTCGCAGGCGGTACGCCCCGCCAGTCAGGACTTGGTCGATTATGAATGGACCTTCCCACTTGGGCTTGAGTTTGTCCTTTTTCTTATCCGGCAGGCGTAGAACTAGTTCGCCAACATTGTAATTTTTGGCCCGTACTTCTCTGTTTGATATCTTCGGGCCTGCTGTTGATAAAATGCAGAACGGGCTTTTGCCACGTCATGCTCCTCCTCCAGGGCGTCCAAGTTGTCCTGCCGATCGAACTCGGCTTATCTTTCTTCGTACATGCGCACTCTAGGTGAGTCATGAATTATGTCGCAGGGCAGAACTGCCTCTGCGCCGTACACCATAAAAAATGGTGTGTATCTGGTGGTGCGGTTTGGCGTGGTCCGCAGCCCCCATAGCATGGAGTTGAGCTCCTCTACCCAGTGCGTGTTAGATTCCTTGAGGGACCGCACCAGTCTGGGTTTAATGCCGCTCATTATAAGACCATTTGCACGTTCGACCTGGCCGTTGGTTTGTGGGTGATAGACGGAAGCATAATCGAGCTTGATACCCATGTTTTTGCACCAGAGTTTTTACCTCGTCGGCGGTAAAGTTTGTACCATTATCGGTTATGATGCTGTGGGGGACGCCATAACGGTGTACAACCCCGGATATGAAGTCTATCACAGGTCCGGATTCGGCCGTTTTAACAGGCTTGGCTTCTATCCATTTGGTGAATTTGTCCACCATGACCAGTAAGTATTTTTTCCTATCGGTTCCACCTTTAAGGGGTCCGACCATGTCAAGCCCCCAGACTGCAAAAGGCCAGGTGATGGGTATAGTTTGGAGTGCGGTGGGTGGCATATGGCTTTGGTTGGCAAAAAGTTGGCAACCAGCGCATCATTGGACTAAGTCCTGAGCGTCTGCTCGGGCCGTCGGCCAATAAAAGCATGTATGGAAAGCCTTGCTAACAAGGGACCGAGCAGCGGCGTGGTGACCACCGAGTCCGGCATGAATTTCAGCCAGAAGGTTCCGCCCTTCCTCTTCGGAGATGCACCTTTGAAGGACTCCGGTAGTGCTTTTCTTATAAAGCTCTCCCTCATGGACTCTATAGGCTTTATATCGCCGCACTATGCGGCGGGCCTCGTTTTGGTCCTCCGGGAGTTCCTGCCTAGTAAGGTAGGCTAGGAATGGTTCTGTCCACGGGGCGATGACCGCCATTATTACGTGGGCTGAAGGTGTAATTTCATTGGCAGAGCCTCCAATTGTGTTAGATTGTTCGGCGTCGAGTGGTGCGGCTGGGTCTGGGCTGTTATTTGTGGGTTCCCCCTCCCATGCTACGGATGGCTTGAACAATCTTTCCAAAAAGATGTTGGGGGGGACTGCATCGCGTTTTGCTCCGATGCATGCCAGGACGTCCGCTGCTTGATTGTTTTCTCGGGCTATATGGTGAAACTCCAGCCCTTCGAACCGAGCTGACATTTTTAGGACGGCGTTGCGGTAAGCTACCATTTTTGGGTCCTTGGCATCGAAGTCTCCATTTATTTGGGATATCGCGAGGTTTGAATCCCTGCGTACCTCTAGGCGCTGGATACCCATGGATACTGCTATCCGAAGACCATGTAGGAGGGCCTCATATTCGGCTGCATTGTTGGAATCCATGTACATGATCTGGAGCACATATTGGACTGTGTCTCCTGTGGGGGACGTCAGGACGACGCCAGCCCCCAGTCCGGCCAACATTTTGGAGCCGTCGAAATGCATAATCCAGTTTGAATATGTGTCGTACTCTTTAGGGAGCTCGTACTCTTTAGGGATCCTTTGGGCAAGCCTTGTTAAGGTCTTTAAAATCGACACACAGGCGCCAGGATTTGTCCTTCTTTGGTACCATCACCAAGTTTGCTAGCCAGTCCGGATGTTTTATGTCTCTAATGAATCCGGCCTCCAATAGCTTGGCTAGCTCTTCTCCCATAGCCTGTCTCTTGGGTTCGGAAAAACGCCGAAGGGCTTGTTTGACAGGTTTGAATCCTTTTAGGATATTTAAGCTATGTTCGGCCAGCCTGCGTGGGATCCCTGGCATGTCTGAAGGGTGCCAGGCGAAAATGTCCCAGTTCTCTCGTAGGAACTCTCGCAGTGCGGCGTCTACATCAGGGTTCAGTCGTGCCCCGATGGAAGCTGTTTTATTGGGGTCCGTTGGATGGACCTGGAATTTGACTATTTCGTCAGCTGGCTTGAAGGATGTGGATTTGGATCTCTTATCGAGTATCACATCATCCCTGTTAACCGTGGAGCACAGCGCAGTCAGTTCTTCGGCCGCTAAGGCTTCGGATAGTGCTTCAAGGGCTAATGCAGCCATCTTGTTTTCGGCGCGGAGTGCTATGTCCGGATCACTAGCTAGAGTGATAATTCCGTTCGGCCCGGGCATCTTAAGCTTCATGTACCCGTAATGGGGTATTGCTTGGAAGATTGTGAATGCTTCCCGTCCCAGTAAAGCGTGATGTCCACTCTTAAACGGGGCCACCTGAAACGTGACTTCTTCGGACCTGTAATTATCCAGCGTGCCGAACACCACATCTAGTGTGATTTTTCCTGTGCAGCGCGCTTCCCGACTGGGGATTATTCCTCTAAAGGTTGTGCTGCCTCGCTCGACACGGTTCCAGTCTGTTTCCATTTTTTGAAGGGTTTCCTCATAAATGAGATTCAGTCCGCTGCCTCCATCCATGAGCACCTTGGTGAGGCGAAAGCCGTCCACTATGGGACTGAGGACCAATGCGGCTGGTGCTCGGGCTGTTCAGAATCTAGGTTCATCACTTGCGTTGAAGGTAATAGCAGTGTCGCTCCATGGATTTATTGTTGCAACTTGATAGACTTCGGCGAGGCTGCGGAGTGTTCTTTTTCGCACATTGTTTGATGCGAAAGTCTCGAAGACTGTGAGAACGGTACTGGTGTCCTCGGGCTGGCTTTCTGTGGCCTCCAGGATTAAGAGGTCCTCGCCAATTTTGGCCACCTGCCGGAGTATCCAACATGCTCTGAGGTTGTGAGTTGGTGTGGCGTCCTCTGTACTGTGAATTCTACAGGGTCCATCAAGCCACCTTTCCAGTACCGTTCCATGCCCCATAGAGGGTTTTGGCTTTTTGGTGTTTATCCCGGCTGTCCTATGATGATGCACCCTCTTAGTTCGGACGGGATTACTATTCAAGGCCGGATTATCCCAAAAGTTTATTTTAGTTTTCCAGGCGCTTTCCATCGCACAGTATTTTTCTACTATGGACGCCAAGTCAGCGAAGCATGTAATATCACGACGACTTACGGCATTAAGGATTCCCTTGTCCGTGCAATTACTGCAGAAAATTGAGATTGCGTCTCCCTCGCGGCAATTCTTTATCTTGTTCATAACCAGGAGGAATCTGGCCCAGTAATGATGTACTGTTTCCTCGGGCCTCTACCTGATTTGGGAGAGATCGCTTATGTTCGGGTGGGCGGGTGTCGTTGAACCTGAAACCTCACCCAATCCAAGATTCGGAGGCGGAAGAGTTTCCGAACTCTGAAGTTCGGACTCTTGGATGTTGTCCAATGAATCTATCCCGTTGCCTGATCCTAAGCTCAGGTCTTGAGTTACATCCTCCTCTCTGCGGGTATCCGGCTTGGAGGGTCGGGAATTCGGACGTAGCTAGTCCTTAAAATAGATGAAGGGTCGCCGCACTGCGCCTCTACCATGGCAACGTCGTGGGTGACTTGGGGAGAGTTAATTTCTCTTAGATCGGGTTTAAGCCCAACCTGGTCGTAATCCGTAGCGACCCCCAGGGCGGCTATGCGATCCAAGAGCTCGTTTACGGAAGAGAGCTCCATTGGATCTAGCTGCTCGACGAGCTCCGAGCTGACGTGTAGGTTGCTTTTGATGACCCGAGAGGTCACCATCGGCGCAACAGCCGAACAGGCGGTCATGAGGAAACCACCTAGCCGGAGGGTTTGGCCGACAGCCAAGGCTCCCTTAGCAACGGCGCCGTCTTTAAAGACGGGAGAAGGCATCCTTCCTGATTGTGACGGAACAGAGGAACTCTCAATGAAAGCACCAATGTCGGTGTCAAAACCAGCAGATCTCGGGTAGGGGGTCCCGAACTGTGCGTCTAGGCCGGATGGTAACAGGAGGCAGGGAACACTTTGTTTTACCCAGGTTCGGGCCCTCTCGATGGAGGTAATACCCTACTCATGCTTGATTAATATTGATGATATGGGTAGTACAAGAGTAGATCTACCACGAGATCAAGGAGGCTAAACCCTAGAAGCTAGCCTACGGTATGATTGTTGTGTATGGAATTGATCGCCTACGGACTACAACCCTCCGGTTTATATAGACACCAGATAGGGTTAGGGTTACACAGAGTCGGTTACAATGGTAGGAGATCTTGAATATCTGCATCGCCAAGCTTGCCTTCCACGCCAAGGAAAGTCCCATCCGGACACGGGACGAAGTCTTCAATCCTGTATCTTCATAGTCCAGGAGTCCGGCTGAAGGTATAGTCCGGCTACCCGAACACCCCCTAATCCAGGACTCCCTCAGCTGCGCTGGCGGAGTAGGGAGTGGCGGCGAGGTAAAGCACCAGGGGCTCTTGAGGGCGCGGAGCCACCATGACCGGTGGACTGGTCAGGTATCTCTTGAGATCCTGGAACGCCTTGTCGGCCTCTTCAGTCCACTCGAAGGGCCCCTTTCTCTTCATTAGCTGGAAGAAGGGTAGCGCTCGCTCCCCCAACTTGGAGATGAAGCGCCCTAGCGCGGTCACGCGCCCCGTGAGCTTCTACATTTCTCTGAGGGTCTTTGGCGGGCTCATGTCTTCCACTGCCTTGACCTTCTCCGGGTTAGCCTCGATGCCTCGGTGGGACACAAGGAAACCCAAGAGCTTGCCCGAGGGGACTCCGAACACACACTTCTCTGGGTTGAGCCATAGGTTCACTGCGTTGAGGCTCGCAAAGGTTTCCTCCAGGTCTTGTATCAAGGTCCTGGCCTCCCGAGATTTTACCACGATGTCATCGACGTAAGCTTCAACATTCTTCCCGAGCTGCGGGCCCAAGGTGATGTGCATCAGCCGCTGAAAGGTCGCCCCCGCGTTACGCAGCCCGAATGGCATGCATGTGTAGCAGTACACCCCACACGGGGTTAGGAAGGCTGTCTTCTCGACGTCTTATACCGCCATCTTGATTTGGTGATACCCAGAGAAGGCATCCAGGAATCATAACAGGTCACATTCCGTAGTGGAATCGACGATCTGGTCGATGCGGGGGAGCAGGAACGGATCTTGCGGGCACGCTTTGTGGAGGTTGGTGAAGTCGACACACATGTGTTCCTTCCCTCCCTTCTTTGGCACAACGACAGGGTTGGCCTACCAATCTGGGTATCGGACCTCGCGAATGACCCCAGCGGCCTCTAATTTGCGGGTCTCTTGGACGATGAAGGCCTGCTTTTCTGTGGACTGCCGCCTGGCCTTCTGCTTCACAGGGCGCATGTTGGGGCACACGTTGAGGTGATGCTCGATTACACTCCTAGGGATCCCTGCCAACTGGTCTGGCTCCCAAGCGAATACCTTCTTGTTTGCGCGCAGGAACCCGACCAGGGCCTCCTCCTGCTCGGGTTTGAGGTGGGCGCCTATGGTGAAAGTGGCGTCGGTGGACCCGTCCTCATCGACGGGTATCTGCTTGGTTTCTGCCTTGTCTTGGGTGAACAACTGTTTCTTCTTGGCGGGCGCAGCTCCCTTGGGCTCGGGGGCCTCCGAGTCGGCGGGTTGTGCCGACGCCACTGTCTTGAAGACGAGCTTGAGCACCCGCAGAGCGTCCCCGGTGTCCCCGTGCACGGTGAGGACACCGCTGCTCCCGGGCATCTTCATGAGGTTGTACGCCGGGTGCGTCGCGGCCATGAACTGGGCCAGCGCTGGATAGCCGAGGATGGCGTTGTACGGGAGGCCAATGGGGGCGATGTCGAAGTCGACCAGCTCCGTGCGGAAGTTGTCGTAGGTGCCGAAGGTTACTGGGAGCCGGATCTGTCCCAAGGAGCTGGACGACTCGCCCCCAATGCCTGAGAAGGGCCGGCTGGGTTGCAGCCGTTCCAGGGGTATGCAGAGGAGGTTGAAGGCCTCGACCGAGAGCATGCTGAGGCCCGCGCCGCCATCAATGAGGGTTCTGGTGATGGCCACCTGGCAGATGGTGGGGGTGCACAACATGGGGAGCGCACCCGAGCAGGCCGAGTTGGAGGGGTGGTCCTTCGAGCTGAAGGTCAGGCTGGTCTCGGGCGCTGCCCGGTCCAGGGGAGCCCCCTGCCGTGTGGAGGCGGCGCTGACCCGGCGGATGAACGGCTTGACGTGGTGACTTGTAGGCGGCGCCTGCGAGCCGCCCAAGAGGGCCGTGACGACCGGGGGTGTTGGTGCAGCGGGATAGGCGGGGAGAGGTTGCGGGGCTCCATGGGCGCGCGGAGCACGCGGGACGAAGAACCAGCTGGGGTGAGCGAAGGAGTTGTGGTGCGGCCGTCTTGCTGCACGGACAGATGCTGGGACGATGCTTGCTGCTCGTCCCCCGCCGGGCCGGTGGTGGCGTTGACGGCAGGTGACGGGGAATGGCGAGGACGCCCGCCGACAGGGGCCGTCTGGGCGACGCGGGAAGCGGGTGCGGCCCGGCGCTAGGCGCGGGCCCGACGAGCGTCAGACATGGGCGTGATGGTCGGAAGAGAACGGGGTGGTGGAAGACGAATCCCGGCGCACCCCTACCTGGCGCGCCAAATGTCGGATTTCGGGTTCCGGCAGACCCTTGAGGTTCGAACACTGGGGTGTGCGCGGAGATTTCTCCTCCTACCAACCTACGCCCCTCCGCCATGCTAGGATCTAAACTATGGAAAGAACAACACAAGAGACACCGGGTTTATACTGGTTCGGGCCACCGTTGTGGTGTAATACCCTACTCCAGTGTGTGGTGTGGTGGATTGCCTCTTGGGCTGATGATGATGAACAATACAAGGAAGAACAGCCTCATGAGGGTCTGTTCTTGGCTGGGGCGGTGAACTGCTCGGAGGAGTTCAGTCACCTTTCTCTCTCTCTCTCTCTCTGGCTGCTTCTCGGCCAAAAACTCTTCTCTTCTCTCCTGGCCGACCGAACCACACCCTTTTATGTGGGTGGCTGATCCTATTTATAGAGGCCCTGGTCCTCTTCCCAAATATCGAGCGGGAAGGGAGCCAACAATGGCGGGCTAATTTTGAAGGGGGACAGCAAGTACTAGCTACCCTGACAAAAGTAGTCTTCGCCTGCACAAAGCTCTGGTGATGACGCCGTCTCGGGCTCCACGATGACCTCCATCTCGTAGTCCTCTTGGTCTTGGTCTCGTTGCTCCAAAATGGCAACCTTTGCCCGATGCCTCGGTACTCCGCGGCTGCGCTTGCCCACTTTGCACCAAAGAGGAAAGGAGGACACTGCGCGGGCTGGCACCCGCCTGGCGCCCTGAGTCGTCATGGCTTGCGTCACGGGCACCTCGTGAGGTACCCCGCCTTGATCTCTCCGCCTCCTCGTGAGCCAGCCTGACGAGGCCGTGCCTAAGGAAGCTCCGCGTCATCCGCCCCGCGAGGCTTGGCCCCTCGCGTGGGTCTTGGGTTTGTGTTGGTGAAGATGGGCCGTGCTGGGCCCCCTTTTGAGCCACGCCGCAGGCCGTAGGCAGGCAAGTCTGGGGACCCCCGTTCCCAGAACGCCGACAGGTTTAAGTGCTTCCTCCTCTAAACGGGGTAGCAACCTGCACTTAGGGTAGCTCTTGGAGGGGCGTTCGAGCCCGTATTCCTCGGCCGCAAGGACTTCTGTCCATCTGTCGGCTAGCAAGTCTTGGTCAGCTCTAAGATGTTGCTGTTTTTTCTTAAGGCTACTCGCCGCAGCCATAAGCCTGCGCTTAAAGTGCTCTTGTTCGACGGGATCCTCAGGCACAACAAATTCGTCGTCGCCGAGGCTTGCCTCGTCTTCGGAGGGAGGCATGTAGTTATCATCCTCTTCCTCTCTGTCTGCTGCTCTCTCAGGGGGGCTGGCTTCTCCATCCTCCTGCGCTGAATTTTGCTGGAGGGAGTTGTCTTCGGCACTATCCGGGGTGTTATTATCTCCCGTGTCGGTATCACCGTTTTTGCTTTGGCAGGACTTAGAGCGGCGCCGCTGACGCCGGCGCTTGGGTTGCTTCTTGGAGGGGTCATCCCCCGTTGTTCTGTCGCCATTGTCTTCTTTGGGTGTATCCACCATATATATGTCATATGACGAGGTGGCTTTCCAGTGCCCTATAGGCGCTGGTTCATGTTCGTCTCCTACATCGTCGTCCATACCGTCGATGTCTTCGAAGTCAAAGTAGAGCTTGTCGGTTAAATCATCGACAGTGGCTACGAAGTGGGTGGTGGGTGGGCGTCGAATTTCTTCGTCGTCCGCATCCCAATCCTGTTGGCCATAGTCCGGCCAGGGCTCTCCTGACAAAGAGAGAGACCTTAGTGAATTCAGAATGTCGCCGAAGGGCGAGTGCTGAAAGATATCCGCCACGGTGAATTCCATGATCGGCGCCCAATCGGATTCGATTGGCAGGGGCGCGGAAGGTTCGGAGTCCGGAAAAGAGTCCGGCTACTTGGAGTCACGGGCTTCAAAGAGGATGAGGCTGGTGTTTGGCTCGATCGCCGTTGAGACTGCAGCCCCCGAGGCGGTGTCTAGCCACCCATCCTCGATCGGCGCAGTTGGCTCCGAGCTAAGGGTCGGAGCTGATGCGGGCGCAGCCTCCAGGGCACTGTTCGGTGGCAGAGTTAGGTCGTACCCATCATGACAGTGCGGCGCGCTCAGCTGTGGCTCGAATCCGTCAAAGATCAAGTCTCCGCGGATGTCAGCCGTGTAGTTCAAACTTCCAAATCTGACCTGATGGCCAGGGGCGTAGCTTTCAATCTGCTTTAGATGGCCAAGCGAATTAGCCCGCAGTGCAAAGCCGCCGAGCACGAAGATCTGTATGGGGAGAAAGGTCTCACCCTGGACCGCATCATTGTTGATGATCGGAGGAGCCATCGGGCCTAAAAGTGATGACACAGAGGAACTCTCAATGAAAGCACCAATGTCGGTGTCAAAACCGGCGGATCTCGGGTAGGGGGTCCCGAACTGTGCGTCTAGGCAGATGGTAACAGGAGACAATGGACACAATGTTTTGCCCAGGTTCGGGCCCTCTCGATGGAGGTAAAACCCTACTCCTGCTTGGTTAATATTGATGATATGGGTAGTATAAGAGTAGATCTACCATGAGATCAAAGAGGCTAAACCCTAGAAGCTAGCCTATGGTATGATTGTTGTTCGTCCTATGGACTAAAACCCTCTGGTTTATATAGACACCGGAGAGGGCTAGGGTTACACAGAGTCGGTTACAATGGGAGGAGATTTACATATCCGTATTGCCAAGCTTGCCTTCCACGCCAAGGAAAGTCCCATACGGACACGGGACGAAGTCTTCAATCTTGTATCTTCATAGTCCGAGAGTTCGGCCAAAGGTTATAGTCCGGCTATCCGGACACCCCCTAATCCAGGACTCCCTCAAGTCGCTTCTCTCAAGATAGCATAAGTATTACGGTGGGTGAACAAATTACTGTCGAGCAATTGATAGAAAAGCGAATAATTATGAGAATATCTAGGCATGATCATGTATATAGGCATCACGTCCATGACAAGTAGACCAACTCCTGCCTGCATCTACTACTATTACTCCACACATCGACTGCCATGCCGCATGCATCTAGAGTATTAAGTTCATAAGAACAGAGTAACGCATTAGGTAAGATGACATGATGTATAGGGATAAACTCAAGCAATATGATATAAACCCCATCTTTTTATCCTCGATGGCAACAATACAATACGTGTCGTTTCCCTTTCTATCACTAGGATCGAGCACCGCAAGATTGAGCCCAAAGCTAAGCACTTCTCCCATTGCAAGAAAGATCAGTCTAGTAGGCCAAACCAAACTGATAATTCGAAGAGACTTGCAAAGATAACCAATCATACATAAAAGATTTCAGAGAAGAATCAAATGTTGTTCATAGATAGACTTGATCATAAACCCACAATTCATCGGATCTCGACAAACACACCACAAAAAGAGTTACATCGAATAGATCTCCAAGAAGATCGAGGAGAACTTTGTATTGAGATTCAAAGAGAGAGAAGAAGCCATCTAGCTAATAGCTATGGACCCGAAGGTCTGAAGTAAACTACTCACACATCATCGAAGGGGCCATGGACTTGATGTAAAGGCCCTCCGTGATCGATGCCCCCTCCGTCGGAGCTCCGGAAAAGGCCCCAAGATGGGATCTCTTGGGTACAGAAGGTTGCGGCGGTGGAAATAGGGTTTCGTGGTGCTCCTCGATGTTTTCGTGGTATATGAACATATATAGGAGGAAGAAGTAGGTCGGTGGAGCCACGAGGGGCCCACGAGGGGGGAGGGCGCGCCCCCTGCCTCGTGGCCACCTCGTTTGTTGCTTGACGTCTACTCCAAGTCCTCTGGATCACGTTTGTTCCAAAAATAACTCTCCCGAAGGTTTCATTCCTTTTGGATTCCGTTTGATATTCCTTGTCCGCGAAACACTGAAATAGGCAAAAAAACAGCAATTTGCACTGGGCCTTGGGTTTGTAGGTTAGTCCCAAAAATAATATAGAAGTGTAAAATAAAGCCCATTAACATCCAAAACAGATAATATAAACAATCAAAAATTATAGATACGTTGGAGACGCATCAGCAGCCAAGCAGTAAAATACTAAATCTTTATGGCATGAAGGAACTGGGCATCGGAGCAACTATGTGCTCCGGAGTCCGGGTCCCTGATTTTTTTTCGCTGCATCGGCTCGCCAGTTCAGGGAACCGGTGCGAGATGTAGCAACAGTTGTCTTTACACCAGTTTTGGCATACATAGTGGACGACCTTTGTGCTATTAGTTCTATGTTACTGAATTTGTGCATGTACATACCTGTTAGTATCAATTTTCTGCCATCCAAACAATGTCGCTATGTTGTTGCGGTTATATTTACCTTCCTCATAAAATGTTCAATTTCTTATTTATTGTACATGAGTAAGAAGTTGTAGCGTCATTGTAGTTAATTATAGCTTCTGATGTTCCAGAATTTACTTGTTGTCTCAGTACCAATTATTTTATTTGCACATTGCTCCTTTTGAGAAGATATGTCATAATTAACATGTTCGTTCAATTTTTCAAAATAAGCATTGGTGATTTTCTATGTTTTTATAAACCCATTTCCCCTACAATTGTTACTGATCTAGTTTTAAATATTATAGGATGAACGGAAGTGTTCTTATTTGGAGTGGGTTGATCAAGAGTGGCCATAGTCTTTGAAGACGTGCCTAATGAAGCTCTGGAGCATGTATGAGGAAGTGAATACAGCTAGGCTTAGAGAAAGGCTTGTCAACGCTGAAGCATATTTCAAGATGCCGAATAAAATGTTGAAGGTGGAGAATGAGCTCAGATTTTTTTAAAGACTTTGCTAAGATGGTGTTGGCGAAGGAGGAGGCACTTTCCCAGTTGGCCCGTGCAAAACGGGTTCTTACTTAACTAAAAGCAGAGGTGGATAAGACGAGTCTGGATGATCTCGATTAGGGAAATGAATATATTATTCTTATGAAGTTGAACTAGCTACATGTTGTACTGTGTTGTTTTCATGTAGCTACCATACTATGATGTTATAATATATTTATGTGCCTGATATGAAATTTGCAAACAGCTGTTCGATATGAAATTTGAATTTGCGTAATACTGAAATTATTAATTATAAACTAATAAACCTGCTAAATGTGTCATGGACCTTTGCAAATGGTTCTAGTAGTAAAAGCGGCTGCGATGGATAGCCCAATGCCACACAGTTTTCTTCATCAAATCGTGTGTGATATAGTTGATAAAAGCAAACAGTTAACCAAGGAAGACCATGTGTGATAGTTACACCTTTCACACACGAGCCTACACATAAAACTGTGTGGGATTTACGTTCGACTGGAAACGTTTTCCCTGGATTGACTGTGTGGGATGTACATAAGAACGGAAACGTATTCCTTGGCTTGACTGCGTGTGATAGACATACGAACGGAAATGTTTTTCTGGGATTCACCGTGTGGGATGTACATACCTATGGAAATGATTTTCTCGGATTACCATGTGGGGTGTACATACCTACGGAAATGATTTCTAGGATTCATCGTGTGGGAGGTACATACCTACGGAAATGATTGGGTTTCGATGCCTCGCCCAATCGCACACGGCCCCAGCCTGGGTCCCAAGAGGGCCTATCCCCGACGATTTCTGGGTCGTGTGGGAAGGACACCCTATCGCACACACTCACTTGGCGACGGTTCCAAATGTCGTCGCGGAAAGGGGTAAAAACTGTTTGTTTAGGACCGATGCGCACAAGTGTGTCCATTTTGCATCATGTTTTCTTACTATTATTTATGATGTTTTTATGCATAATAATGCTTTTTGGAGTAATTCTAATGCCTTTTCTCTCATAATATGCAAAGTACACACAAAGAGGGAGAATTCCGGCAGCTGGAAATCTAGAACTGGAAAAGCTACGTCAGGCTACCTACTTTGCACAACTCCAAACAAGCTGAAACTTCACGAGGATTTTTTATGGAATATTTGAGGAATATTGGAGCCAATAAGTACCAGAGTGGGCCCACCAGGTGGGCACAACCCACCTGGGTGCGCCAACGAGCCCAGGCGTGCCCTGGTGGGTTGTGCTCACCCAGGCCCACCTCCGGTGCCCATATTCTGGTACATAAGTCATTTTGACATAGAAAAAATAAGGGAAAGACTTCCGGGACGGAGCGCCGCCGTCCCGAGGCGGAACTTGGGCAGGAGCACTTTTGCCCTCCGGCAGAGCGATTCCGCCGAGGGAACTTCCCTCCCGGAGGGGGAAATCATCATCATCATCATGACCAAAAACTCTCCCATCATGGGGAAGGCTATCTTCATCAACATCTTCAACAACACCATCTCATTTCAAACCCTAGTTCATCTCTTGTATTCAATCTTGTTACCAGAACTATAGATTCGCGCTTGTGGGTGACTAGTAGTGTTGATTACATCTTGTAGTTGATTACTATATGGTTTATTTGGTGGAAGATTATATGTTCAGATCCAATATGCTATTTAATACCCCCTCTGATCTTGAGCATGATTAACATTTGTGAGTAGTTACTTTTGTTCTTGAGGTCACGGGAAAAATCATGTTGCAAGTAATCATGTGAACTTGATATGTGTTCGATATTTTGATAGTATGTATGTTGTGATTCCCTTAGTGGTGTCATGTGAACGTCGACTACATGACACTTCACCATATTTGGGCCCAAGGGAATGCATTGTGGAGTAGCAATTAGATGATGGGTTGCAAGAGTGACAGAAACTTAAACCCCAGTTTATGCGCTATTTCGTAAGGGACCGATTGGATCCAAAAGTTTAATGCTATGGTTAGAATTTATTCTTAATACTTTTCTCATAGTTGCAGATTCTTGCGGGAGGGTTAATCATAAGTAGGAGGTTTTTTCAAGTAAGAACAACACCTAAGCATCGGTTCAACCACGTATCAAATTGTCAAAGTAGCAAACACAAATCAAACCAACATGATGAAAGTGACTAGATGAAAATCCCGTGTACCCTCAAGAACGCTTTGCTTATCATAAGAAACCATTTTGGCATGTCCTTTTCCTCAAAAGGATTGGGATACCTTGCTACACTTTTGTTACTACTATCGTTACTTGCTCGTTACAAATTATCTTGCTATCAAACTACTATGCTACTTACAATTTTAGCACTTGCAGACATTACTTTGCTGAAAACCACTTGTCATTTCCTTCTACTCCTCGTTGCGGTTAGTTAGAGCCCAACGCCTCACTCGGGTTCAGTTAGAGCCCAACGCCTCGCACACACGCGCGTACTTGTACGAGATAAACACGTAATCCCTCTGTGCATCGCTCGGCCCCGAACACCCACCGTTACCAGGAGCTCCCTAATATTTTCCTCGCCCTCGCTTCTACCACGATTTTTTCCCATGGGTGGCCCAAAGAATGTCATGCAGGTGCGTCTCCGGCCCACCCAGGATGAAAATCTCATTTTCTGTCATGATTTTTTGTCATAGAAGTAGGAGCCCACCACATCTATGATGATACTGGGTTTTGTCACAATTATCGTCATAAAAGTGTCATAAGCATGATGGGAAAAAAATTGTTCGGCCCAAAATGTCACGGATGTGTCATTTTTTTGTAGTGTTGGTTGGCAAGAAATGAAGCTAGGGATGGGAAGAAGATAGCGCCTCCACATGAAATCATAGGCACAGTGGTGTCTCACATGAATGAGTGGAAGGTTGGCCATGCATGTGATGTGAATCCAGCAGTGCCTCAAGTCAAAGAAAAGTGGCGGCCGCCTGATGATGGTTGGCTCAAGGTTAATTTTGATGGGGTTGTGTCAAGAGGTGGCAACAAGGGAGGAGCTGGAGCGGTCATTCGAGACCATGAAGGAGCGTTTAGATCTGGTCTTTGTCATGTTTTTTATGTCATTGTGGACCCAGAATCGGTAGAAATCTTGGCATGCAAACATGATCTTCAAGTGGCGCAGGAGATCAACGCCGACAAGGTCCATATCGAGCTAGACTCTCAAAGTGGTGTCCACATGCTGAAGAATCAACAAAACGATATGTTGAATGCAGGTCCGTGGATACATGAAATCAAGATGATACTTGCATCTTTCTCTGATTTCAAAGTGTCTTGGGTTCGTCATTCTGCTAATGTTGCCATGCATAAGTTAGGTAGAGTCGGTGTTGGTGATGAACTTTGTAAGGTTTAGTTGGAGACTACCAGTGACTGTGTGCTTGATGTAATCCAGACGAGATTCCGAATGCATATGATTAAATAAAGCGGCAACATTGATCTTAAAAAATATATTTTCGAAAAGTTGGTACTTGCAGCATTTGACATTCCCAAACGTTGTTACTGTTGGTTGCTCATATGATTCCTAGGCTGAAATTATTTGCCGTGTTCAATGTCTGGTGAACATCGCAGGTAACAGGAGTTGTAGCAGTGCTTGTTATATGTCTACACATCGCTGAAGTTTACTCGATTGGCCCTAGTTTTGGCAGTGTGTGTAGTCGGTACACGCTGGAAGGATTTAAATAATTAGGAGTATTTTCCTTCGACTACACGCCTCTAATATGTAAGCCAGTGGCGAACCAATATGTGGTTGGATGGTTAGGTGGACAATGGTATCCCCAGCCTATCAGGGTTCAAGTCTTGGTGCTCGCATTTATCCTGGATTTATTTCAAGAATTCCGGTGATGCACATTCAGTGGGAGGAGACGTCCCCGTCGACTACGAGGTGCCTACGATGACTTCGTAAAATCTCAAGATGATATGTCAGCTCAGTCTATTGGAGGTGCTCATAGGGGTAGGATGTGCGTGTGTGCGTTCATAGGGGTGAGTGTATGCTGTGAGCGCTTGTGTCTGTACTGTGTTCAAAAATAATAATATGTAAGGTAGTGGCCCCTGACCCAGGTCCTTTGTTATTCCCACCCTCGCGCTACCCGCACCTCACTTTCTTCTTCCTCTCCAGTGCGGTGATTTGGTGCCCTTTCTATTTCAAATTGGGGTATTGTTCATCAGGCTCATCTAAGCACGGGCTCTGCCTTCAATTATCACTTTTGAGTGCGGCGATTTGGTGTCTGGGCTCAGATGAGCCCGGGCATGAACAGTACATTGATTTGACATAGAAAAAAGTTCAAAATATTTTAAATTTTTATAGGTGAAAGATGCTCATGTGTGTGACCTCCGTGCAAAATTTTGTGAAGTTTGGACATTCGAGAAGCTCATGGCAAAAAATTGGACATTCACGATGCTGCCACGCGTGCGAAGATTGCCACCTGTGCTTGCCACCACCACTTCCAGTCTGCCACTGCTGGTTGCAAGCTGGAGGGTTGGCAATCAATATGTCGTTGTCGTGGCTCTAGTCGTGTCGCACATAACCCGCTTGACCAAATTCCTCAATATGAGGAGGTCAATTTGAGATGCTTGGATGTGAAAGCGGGCAAATAAGGGCTCAAAGCAGACGCGCCGAGACACTGGCCGGGCACGTCAGCGGTCATTTAGGGGGTCCAAATTAGATGATTGTCGTTGTAGATGCTTTAAATATACTTCTCGAAAAGGTAGGATATTGCGAACCAATCGATGGTTGGATGGTTAGAGGGACTATGGTATCCCCAGCCCACCAGGGTTCAAATCCTAGTGCTCGCTTTTATTCCTGGATTTAATTTAGGATTTCCGGCGATGCACATTCTGAAGGAAATATGCCCTAGAGGCAATAATAAAGTTATTAATATTTCCTTATATCATGATAAATGTTTATTATTCATGCTAGAATTGTATTAACTGGAAACTTAGTGTATGTGTGAATACATAGACAAACAAAGTGTCACTAGTATGCCTCTACTTGACTAGCTCGTTGAATCAAAGATGGTTAAGTTTCCTAGCCATAGACATGAGTTGTCATTTGATTAACGGGATCACATCATTAGGGAATGATGTGATTGACTTGACCCATCCGTTAGCTTAGCACGATGATCGTTTAGTTTGTTGCTATTGCTTTCTTCATGACTTATACATGTTCCTATGACTATGAGATTATGCAACTCTCGAATACCGGAGGAACACTTCATGTGCTACCAAACATCACAACATAACTGGGTGATTATAAAGGTTCTCTACATGTGTCTCCGATGGTACTTGTTGAGTTGGCATAGATCAAGATTAGGATTTGTCACTCCGATTGTCGGAGAGGTATCTCTGGGCCCTCTCGGTAATGCACATCACTATAAGCCTTGCAGGCAATGTAACTAATGAGTTAGTTGCGGGATGATGCATTACGGAAGGAGTAAAGAGACTTGTCGGTAACGAGATCGAACTAGGTATTGAGATACCGACGATCGAATCTTGGGCAAGTAACATGCCGATGACAAAGGGAACAATGTATGTTGTTATGCGGTTTGACCGATAAAGATCTTCGTAGAATATGTAGGAACCAATATGAGCATCCAGATTCCGCTATTGGTAATTGACCGGAGACATATCTCGGTCATGTCTACATAGTTCTCGAACCCGTAGGGTCCGCACGCTAAAAGTTCGGTGACGATCTATTATGAGTTTTTGCATTTTGATGTACTGAAGGTAGTTCGGAGTCCAGGATATGATCACGGACACGACGAGGAGTCTCGAAATGGTCGAGACGTAAAGATCGATATATTGGACGACTATATTCGGACACCGGAAGTGTTCCGGGTGGTTTTGGAGAAAACCGGAGTGCCGGAGGGTTACCGGAACCCCTCGAGAGAAATAGTGGGCCTTATGGGCCTTAGTGGAGAGAGGTGCTTAGGCGAAGCCCTGCGTCGGCATCATCACCATCACTGTCATCACGCCGTCGTGCTGACGGAACTCTCACGTGAAGCTCTGGTGGATCGGAGTTCGTGGGACATCATCGAGCTGAACGTGTGCTGAACTCGGAGGTGCCGTGTGTTCGGTACTTGGATCGGTCGGATCAGGAAGACGTACGACTACATCAACCGCATTGTGCTAACGCTTTTGCTTCCAGTCTACGAGGGTACGTGGACACACTCTCCCCTCTCGTTGCTATGCATCACCATGATCCTGTGTGTGCGTAGGAATTTTTTTGAAATTACCACGTTCCCCAACAGTGGCATCCGAGCGTGGTTTATGCGTAGATGTTATATGCATGAGTATAACACAAAGGAGTTGTGGGCGTGGGTATATACATATTTCTTGCTATCACTAGTTGATTCTTGATTCAACGGCATTGTTGGATGAAGCGGCCCAGACCGACATTACGCGTACGCTTACGCGAGACTGGTTCTACCGACGTGCTTCGCACACAGGTGGCTAGTGGGTGTCTGTTTCTCCAGCTTTAGTTGAATTGGATTCAATGAACAGGGTTCTTTCTGAAGATCAAAAAGCAATCACTATACCGCGTTGTGGTTTTTGATGCGTAGGTAAGAACGGTTCTTGCTCAGCCTGTAGTAGCCACGTAAAACTTGCAACAACAAAGTAGAGGACATCTAACTTATTTTTGTAGGGCTTGTTGTGATGTGATATGGTCAAGACGTGATGAGATATAAATTGTTGTATGAGATGATCATGTTTTGTTTAAGTTATCGGCAACTGGCATGAGCCTTATGGTTGTCTCTTTATTGCATAAGATGCAAGCGCCAAATAATTGTTTTACTTTATCGCTATGCGATAGCAATAGTTGCAAGAGCAATAGTTGGCGAGACGACCATGTGATGACACGTTGATAGAGATCAAGATGATGGAGAAATCATGGTGTCATGCTGGTGACCATAAAGATCATGACGGTGTTTTGGAGATGGAGATCAAAGGCGCAAGATGATCATGGACATATCATGTAACATATTTTGATTACGTATGATGTTTATCCTTTATACATCTTATTTTTCTTAGTTCGAAGGTAGCATTATAAGATGATCTCTCACTAAATTTCAAGGTGTAAGTGTTCTCCCTGACTATGCACCGTTGCGACAGTTCGTCGTGCCGAGACACCACGTGATGATCGGGTGTGATAAGCTCTACGTTCACATACAACGGGTGCAAGCCAGTTTTGCACACGCGGAATACTCGAGTTAAACTTGACAAGCCTAGCATATGCAGATATGGCCTCGGAACACTGGAGACCAAAAGGTCGAGCGTGAATCATATAGTAGATATGATCAACATAGTGATGTTCACCATTGAAAACTACTCCATCTCACGTGATGATCGGACATGGTTTAGTTGATTTGGATCACGTGATCATTTAGATGACTAGAGGGATGTCTGTCTAAGTAGGAGTTTTTAAGTAATTTGATTAATTGAACTTTAATTTATCATGAACTTAGTCCTGATAGTATTTGCATATCTATGTTGTAGATCAATTGCTTGTGTATAGCTTCCCCGTTTTTTTTTGATATGTTCCTAGAGAGAAACTAAGTTGAAAGATGTTAATAGCAATGATGCGAATTCGATCCGTGATCTGAGGATTATCCTCATTGCTGCACAGAAGAATTATGTCCTTGATGCACCGCTAGGTGACAGACCGATTGCAGGAGCAGATGCAGATGTTATGAACGTTTGGCGAGCTCGATATGATGACTACTTGATAGTTTAGTGCACCATGCTTTACGGCTTAGAATCGGGGCTTCAAAGACGTTTTGAACGCCACGGAGCATATGAGATGTTCTAAGAGTTGAAATTAGTATTTCAGACTCATGCCCATGTCGAAAGGTATGAGACCTTTGACAAGCACTTTGCCTACAAGATGGAGGAGAATAGCTCAACGAGTGAGCATGTGCTCAGAATGTCTGAGTACTACAATCACTTGAATCAAGTGGGAGTTAATCTTCCCGATAAGATAGTGATTGACAGAGTTCTCTAGTCACTATCACCAAGTTACTAGAACTTCGTGATGAACTACAATATGCAAGGGATAACGGAAACGATTCCCAAAGCTCTTCGCGATGCTGAAATCGGCGAAGGTAGAAATCAAGAAAAAGCATCAAGTGTTGATGGTTGACAAGACCACTAGTTTCAAGTAAAAGGGCAAGGGAAAGAAAGGGAACTTCAAGAAGAATGGCAAGCAAGTTGCCACTCCCATGAAGAAGCCCAAAGCTAGACCCAAGCCTGAAACTGAGTGCTTCTACTGCAAAGGAAATGGTCACTGGAAGTGGAACTGCCTTAGATATTTGGCGGATAAGAAGGATGGCAAAGTGAACAAAGGTATATTTGATATACATGTTATTGATGTGTACTTTACTAGTGTTTATAGAAACCCCTCAGTATTTGATACTAGTTCAGTTGCTAAAGATTAGTAACTCGAAACAGGAGTTCCAGAATGAACAGAGACTAGTAAAGGGTGAAGTGACGATGTGTGTTGGAAGTGGTTCCAAGATTGATATGATCATCATCGCACACTCCCTATACTTTCGGGATTAGTGTTGAACCTAAATAAATCTTATTTGGTGTTTGCATTAAGCATGAATATGATTTGATCATGTTTATTGCAATACGGTTATCCATTTAAAGTCAGAGAATAATTGTTGTTCTGTTTACATGAATAAAACCTTCAATGGTCATACACCCAAGGTGAATGGTTTATTGAATCTCGATCGTAGTGATACACATATTCATAATATTGAAGCCAAAAGATGCAAAGTTAATAATGATAGTGCAACTTATTTGTGGCACTGCCGTTTAGGTCATATTGGTGTAAAGCGCATGAAGAAAATCCATGCTTATGGGCTTTTGGAATCACTTGATTATGTATCAGTTGATGCTTGCGAAACATGCCTCATAGGCAAGACGACTAAGACTCCGTTCTCCGGAACAATGGAGCAAGCAACTGACTTATTGGAAATAATACATACTGATGTATGCGATCCGATAAGTGTTGAGGCTCGCGGCGGGTATTGTTATTTTCTAACCTTCACAGATGATTTGAGCAGATATGGGTATATCTACAAAATGAAACATAAGTCTGAAACATTTGAAAAGTTCAAAGAATTTCAGAGTGAAGTGGAAAATCATCGTAACAAGAAAAATAAAGTTTCTACGATCTGATTGCGGAGACGAATATTTGAGTTACGAGTTTTGTCTTCATTTGAAACAATGCAGAATAGTATCGCAACTCACGCCACCTGGAACACCACAGCGTAATGGTGTGTCTGAACATCGTAACCGTACTTTATTAGATATGGTACAATCTATGATGTCTCTTACCGATTTACCAGTATCGTTTTGGGGTTATGCATTAGAGACAACTGCATTCACGTTAAATAGGGCACCATCTAAATCCGTTGAAACGACACCATATGAACTGTGGTTTGGCAAGAAACCAAAGTTGTCGTTTCTTAAAGTTTGGGATTGCGATTCTTATGTGAAAAAACTTCAAACTGATAAGCTCGAACCCGAATCGGAGAAATGTGTCTTCATAGGATACCCAAAGGAAACTATAGGGTACACCTTCTATCATAGATCCTAAGGCAAGACATTTGTTGTTAAGAATGGATCCTTTCTAGAGAAGGAGTTTCTCTCGGAAGAAGTGAGTGGGAGGAAAGTAGAAATTGATGAGGTAACTGTACCTGCTCCCTTATTGGAAAGTAGTTCATCACAGAAACCGGTTCCTGTGACATCTACACCAATTAGTGAGGAAGCTAATGATGATGATCATGAAACTTCAGATCAAGTTACTACCGAACCTCGTAGGTCAACCAGAGTAAGATCTGCACCAGAGTGGTACGGTAATCCTATTCTGGAAATCATGTTACTTGACCATGGTGAACCTATGAACTATGAAGAAGCGATGGTGAGCCCAGATTCCGCAAAATGGCTTAAGGCCATGACATCTGAGATGAGATCCATGTATGAGAACAAAGTATGGACTTTGGTTGACTTGCCCGGTGATCGGCAAGCCATTGAGAATAAATGGATCTCCAAGAGGAAGACGGACACTGATAGTAGTGTTACTATCTACAAAGCTCGAATTGTCGCAAAAATGTTTTCGACAAGTTCAAGGTGTTGACTACGATGAGATTTTCTCACTCGTCTCAATGCTTAAAAGTTTGTCTGAATCATGTTAGCAGTTGCCGCATTTATGAAATCTGGCAAATGGATATCAAAACTGCATTCCTTAATGGATTTCTTAAAGAAGAGTTGTATATGATGCAACTAGAAGGTTTTGTCAATCCTAAAGGTGCTAACAAAATGAGCAAGCTCCAGCGATCCATCTATGGACTAGTGCAAGCATCTCGGAAGTTGGAATATATGCTTTGATAAAGTGATCAAAGCATATGGTTTTATACAGACTTGCGGTGAAGGATGTATTTACAAGAAAGTGAGTGGGAGCACTACATCATTTCTGATAAGTATATGTGAATGACATATTGTTGATTGGAAATAATGTAGAATTTTTTGAAAAGCAGAAAGGAGTGTTTGAAAAGAGTTTTTCAAAGAAAGACCTTGATAAAGCTGCTTACACATTGAGGATCAAGATTTATAGAGATAGATCAAGACGCTTGATAAGTTTTTTTTCAATGAGTGCATACCTTGACAAGATTTTGAAGTAGTTCAAAATGGAACAGTCAAAGAAGGAGTTCTTGCCTGTGTTGCAAGGTGTGAATTTGAGTAAAGACTCAAAACCCGACCACGGCAGAAAATAGAAAGAGAATGAAAAGTCATTCCATATGCCTCAGTCATAGGTTCTATAAAGAATGCTATGTTGTTTACCAGTCCTATTATATACCTTAGCATCATTCTGGCAAGGGAGTACAATAGTAATCTAGGAGTAGATCACTGGACAGCGGTCAAAATTATCCTTAGAGGACTAAGGAAATATTTCTCGGTTATGGAGGTGATAAAAGATTTCGTCGTAAAGAGTTACGTCGATGAAAGCTTTGACACCGATCTGGATGTCTCTAAATACATATTTAAAGTGGGAGCAATTAGCTAGAGTAGCTCCGTGCAAAGCATTGTAGACATAGAAAATTTGCGAAATACATACGGATCTGAATGTTGCAGACCCGTAGACTAAACTTCTCTCACAAGCAAAACATGGTCACTCTTTGGGTGTTAATCACATAGCGATGAGAACTAGATTATTGACTCTAGTAAACCCTTTGGGTATTAATCACATGGAGATGTGAACTAATCACATAAAAATGTGAACTAGATTATTGACTCTAGTGCAAGTGGGAGACTGAAGGAAATATGCCCTAGAGGCAATAATAAAGTTATTAATATTTCCTTATATCATGATAAATGTTTATTATTCATGCTAGAATTGTATTAACCGAAAACTTAGTAAATGTGTGAATACATAGAGAAACAAAGTGTCACTAGTATGCCTCTACTTGACTAGCTCGTTGAATCAAAGATGGTTAAGTTTCCTAGCCATAGACATGAGTTGTCATTTTATTAACGGGGTCACATCATTAGGGAATGATGTGAATGACTTGACCCATCCGTTAGCTTAGCACAATGATCGTTTAGTTTGTTGCTATTACTTTCTTCATGACTTATACATGTTCCTATGACTATGAGATTATGCAACTCCCGAATACCTGAGGAACACTTTGTGTGCTACCAAACGTCAGAATGTAACTGGGTGATTATAAAGGTGCTCTACAGGTGTCTCCAATGGTACTTGTTGAGCTGGCATAGATCAAGATTAGGATTTGTCACTTCGATTGTCCGAGAGGTATCTCTGGGCCCTCTCGGTAATGCACATCACTATAAGCCTTGCAAGCAATGTAACTAATGAGTTAGTTGCGGGATGATGCATTACGGAACGAGTAAAGAGACTTGCCGATAACGAGATTGAACTAGGTATTGAGATACCGACGATCGAATCTCGAGCAAGTAACATACCGATGACAAAGGGAACAACGTATGTTGTTATGCGGTTTGACCGATAAAGATCTTCGTAGAAAATGTAGGAACCAATATGAGAATCTAGGTTCCGTTATTGGTTATTGACCGGAGACATGTCTCGGTCATGTCTACATAGTTCTTGAACCCGTAGGGTCCGCATGCTTAAAGTTCGGTGACTATCTATTATGAGTTTTTGTGTTTTGATGTACCGAAGGTAGTTCAGAGTCCTGTATATGATCACGGACATGACGAGGAGTCTCAAAATGGTCGAGACGTAAAGATCGATATATTGGACGACTATATTAGGACACTGGAAGTGTTCCGGATGGTTTCGGAGAAGACCGGAGTGCCGGAGGGTTACCGGAACCCCCCGGGAGAAATAGTGGGCCTTATGGGCCTTAGTGGAGAGAGAGAGGGCTGGCCTAGGGCAGGCCGCGCGCCCCTCCCCCTCTGGGCCGAATTGGACTAGGAGGGGGCGCCCCCCTTTCCTTCTCCCTCTCCCCCTTCCTTCACCCCTCCTAGTAGGAGTAGGAAAGAGGGGAGTCCTACTCCTACTAGGAGGAGGAACTCCTCCTCCTGGTGCGCCTACAGTGGGCGGCGGGCCTCCCCCCTTGCTCCATTATATACGGGGACAGGGGCACCTCTAGACACACAAGTTGATCTGTTGATCTCTCCTAGCCGTGTGCGGTGCCCCCCTCCACCATAATCCACCTCGATCATATTGTAGCGGTGCTTACTGCGTCGGTAGCATCATCATCACCGTCATCACGCCGTCGTGCTGACGGAACTCTCCCGTGAAGCTCTGCTGGATCGGAGTTCGTGGGACGTCATCGAGCTGAACGTGTGCTGAACTCGGAGGTGCCGTGTGTTCGGTACTTGGATCGGTCGGATCGTGAAGACGTACGACTACATCAACCGCGTTGTGCTAACGCTTTCGCTTCTGGTCTACGAGGGTATGTGGACACACTCTCCCATCTTGTTGCTATGCATCACCATGATTATGGGTGTGCGTAGGAAATTTTCTAAAATTACCACGTTCCCCAACACATTTAGTGGGAGGAGACGTTCCCGTCGATGACGAGGTGCCTACAGTGAGCTCGTAAATTTCAAGCTGATATGGCGGCTCAGCCTTTCGAAGGTGCTCATAAGAGTAGGGTGTGCGTGTATGCGTTCATAAAAATGAATATATGCACGTGTATCTGAACACTTGCGTCTGTATTATGTTAAAAAAAGATAGAATATTTGGCCGATTTGGTACTCTAAAATAGGTAATGGTTAGACATGCCTAAACCTGCAACAAACGTAGATATATAGTGGAAACATTTGTACCTCGATGCAACTAAACCATTTAACAAAATTTTCGATGCAACTAAATCATTTAACAAAATTTTCTCTTCCTGGACGTCGGTTCAGAGCATTTCTAACAAATGCCCAACGCGTCACGTGCTAAAAACTATTTTTCCGCGTGCCCATCATCTGGTTTGGCGCGGGCAACATTGGCTTCAGTAGCCGCGCTAAAATGCAGCATGCAAAAATACAGAACGTGCGATTTTCCAACAAACAACATATGCATTCCAAACACAAGCAAAAAGATCAAACACAAACAAAATAAATTAACAATAAATAGTTCAATTTCATTATTACAACTCAAACAAATAGTTTATCATTCAATACAACAAATAAATAAATTAACAATAAATAGTTCAATTTCATTATTACAACTCAAACAAATAGTTTATCATTCAATACAACAAATAGTTCAATAATACAACATCAAACACACAAATCATGATGCTCTTTGTCGGTCATTCCAAGACCACCACTTCTCAACAAGATCCTTCTGAAGATTATCATGCGTTGCGGGATGTCGAACGGCATAATAGGAGGCAACAAAACGGGCCACCCTTTCAGCCCTCCGTCACACTCGCACGGGATGTCCCAAGAGCTCATATTGAGAGTAGTTTATATCTTGACCACGCTCATTCTCGATGATCATGTTGTGCATGATCACACAAGCGTGCATGATGTACCAAAGCATCTTTTGATCCCAAAATCTAGCCGATCCTCTCATAATAGCAAATTGGGCTTGCAAAATCCCAAAAGCTATCTCCACATCTTTTCTAGCTGCCGCCTGAGCATTGTGGAAATCAAGATTTTTCTTTAGTTCCGGTTTTTTCAATGGCTTCACAAATGTTTGCCACTTTGGTTAGATGCCATACGGAAGATAGTAGCCATAGTTGTATGTACAAACATTTGCTACAAACTGCACCGGTGGCAAATTACCATTTGTAATCTTATTCATCAGTGGTGACCGGTTGACAACGTTGATGCGACGCCCGGATAATCATGTTACAGTAATCTCACGTTAATGGTGACACATCACCTCTGTCAGTTTAGTTAATCTCGGGTTAGTTCAAAACCGTTTCAAATTCAAAATTCAATTAAAGGCAAATAATAAAAGTTTTCAAACAATGAAACCAAAATGTTCAAGGTGGGTCAGATAAATCATGTGTAAATACGATGGAGAAACCAAACCTTAATAAAATGTTTAAGGGCTCTAAACTAATTAAAACAGTAGTGAAAACAATTAAACAAATACCTATTGGATTTTATAAAATATTAAAAATATTTTATTATGGGTTAAGAATTGATGTGACAGCAATTTGTTTATAAATACTACTTTAGATACTAGTGGTGATTTTTGTAAAAACTAAAGATTAAAAGAAACTAGAAATAAAACAGAAAAGAAAATAAATAAAAAAGAAAAGGTCTAAACAAAAACAAAACAACAAAGAAAGAAAAGGAAGAAAGACTCCCCACCCACGCTAGGCCTCAGCCCAACTGGCCATCCAACCGGGCCGGCCCACCTAACCCCTCCATAACCCCCCCCCCACCCCACAGACGGAAACCCTAGCCCGGTCCATCCCCACCGCTCCCGCACGATCTCCACTCTTCCCCCCTCCCCCCACGTCTCTCTCCCCCTTGTCCCGATCTAGATCGGGGTCGCGCCCGATCCCGACGCAGGAGCCATCCCCGACTGCGCCGACGCCGCCCAAGAACCTCGCGCGCCTGATGCTGCCGCCGACGCTCGTCACAGGGCCTCCTCCCCGCCGCCGCCCCGCCTCTGAAGCTGCTGGACCTCGCCGCCACCTCGCCCCGAAGTCACCCCGCATCCCTGACGCCGCGTCGCCGGACCGCCCGTCTTCGTCCTCCTCCACGACCGGCCTCCGCACGCCTCGTCGCCCCCTCTCCCCATCAACGTTGGTGAGGCCCCGGGCCTCTTCCCTTCTCTGCCTCGCCCCTCGCTCGCGGTCACCGCACGTTAGACCGCCTATGCGTGCACCTGCGGTGAGCACGCGCTCACCGCGCCCTCTGCGCCGTCCTCGCCGTGCGCCGCCTCCCCGTGCCCGCCCACTCCGGTCGCTCGTTGCGCTCGCGTGCCCGCCTCCGCCTTGAACCGCTCCCGCCGCCCCCGCCTTTACTGGTCGTCGCGTCGCACGCCGCAGCGGCGCCCCCCGCTGCTGCCCTCCTGGCCATGCGCACACGCGCTGGCCTCGCCGGCCTCGCCCACCGCGCGCAGCCCTGGCCGCCAGCACCTCGTCGTGGCAATCCCTCTGCCGCCTCCTCTGGCCCTGGCCGCCGGCGCCGGCGTGCGCCGTGCGTACCCAGCACCCCTCGGGCGTGCGCCCGATCGGGCAGCGCCCGTTCGCCCGCGCCCGTTTGGCCCTATGGGCCACTGCCCAGTGGGGCCCCCACCCACGCCCCTTTTAAAAAAAGAGAAGAATAAAAATATATAATTAAAATAATTAATTACTTAATTAGTTAACTTAATTAGGTCTGTTAAATTAACCTAATCACTGTTTAAACTAATTAATCTGTTTTAGATAAACTCAGTCAATGACAGTGGGACCCACGTGTCAGCTTGACCAGTCAACGGTCAGAGTTGACTGCTGATGACATGCTGACGTCATAAATGCAATTTTGAATTAAAATAATATGTTAATCCTAGAAAATGATATAAAACTTTAAAAATTAATATATAATAATCCGTAGCTCGGATGGAAAAACTTTGTACATGAAAGTTGCTCAGAACAACGAGACGAACCCGGATACGCAACCCGTTCGTCCGCCACACATCCCTAGCATAGCGAACACGCAACTTTCCCCCTCCGGTTCATCTGTCCGAAAACGCGAAACACCGGGGATATTTACCCGGATGTTTCCCCCCTTCACCGGTATCACCTCGTACCGCGTCAGGCCAAACCTAGCACAACGTAATGCCGCGTCTTGCTTTTTGTTACATTGATTGCTCTGTTATTTATTGTGTTCCCCCTCCGTTACTTCTTTCCGGTAGACCAAGAGACTGCCGGAGACCCCCAGTACGACTATGGTGTTGACGATCCCTTCTTGCCAGAGCAACCAGGCAAGCCCCCCCTTCGATCACCAGATATCGCCTACTCTTCTCTATACTGCTTGCATTAGAGTAGTGTAGCATGTTACTGCTTTCCGTTAATCCTATCCTGATGCATAGCCTGTCCTTGCTACTACTGTTGTTACCTTTACCGGCAATCCTAATGCTTAGTATAGGATGCTAGTTTATCATCAGTGGCCCTACACTCTTGTCCGTCTGCCATGCTATACTACTGGGCCGTGATCACTTCGGGAGGTGATCACGAGCATATACTATATACTTTACACTGTTACATTACCGATGATACTGTTTGGAGATTGGGGCTGAAGGGGCAGGTAGCTCCATCCAGGTAGTGGTGGGCCTGAGTTCCCGACGGCCCCCGACTGTTACTTTGAGGCGGAGCGACAGGGCAGGTTGAGACCACGTAGGAGAGAGGTGGGCCTGGCCCTGGTCGGCGTTCGCGGTTACTTCAAAATAACATGCTTAACGAGATCTGGGTATTTGATCTGAGTCTGGCTACTGGCCTATACGCACTAACCATCTACGCGGGGACAGTTATGGGCACTCGACGTCGCGGTATCAGCCAAAACCTTCGTGACGTCAGCGACTGAGCGGCACGCGCCGGGTTGGACCGCGTAACGCAACTTCCTTTGTAATGGAGGTTGCTAGGTCTGCTCACCGGCCGCATTCGCAACGTGCAGGTGTGCAATGGGCGATGGGCCCAGACCCCTGCGCCATAGGATTTAGACCGGCGTGCTGACCTCTCTGTTGTGCCTAGGTAGGGCTGCGACGTGTTGATCTTCCGAGGCCGGGCATGACCCAAGAAAGTGTGTCCGGCCAAATGGGATCGAGCGTGTTGGGTTATGTGGTGCACCCCTGCAGGGAAGTTAATCTATTCGAATAGCCGTGTCCCTCGGTAAAAGGACGACCCGGAGTTGTACCTTGACCTTATGACAACTAGAACCAGATACTTAATAAAATACACCCTTCCAAGTGCTAGATACAACCGGTGATCGCTCTCTCACAGGGCGACGAGGGGAGGATCATCGGTTAGGATTATGCTATGCGATGCTACTTGGTGAACTTACCATCTACTCTCTTCTACATGTTGCAAGATGGAGGTGGCCAGAAGCGTAGTCTTCGACAGGACTAGCTATCCCCCTCTTATTCCGGCATTCTGCAGTTCAGTCCACATATGATACCCTTATTCCATTTGATACCAATGCATACATATGTAGTGTAGCTCCTTGCTTGCGAGTACTTTGGATGAGTACTCACGGTTGCTTTGCTCCCTCTTTTCCCCCTTTCTATACTCGATTGCTGCGACCAGACGTTGGAGCCCAGGAGCCAGACGCCACTGTCAATGACGACTACTACTACTCGGGAGGTGTCTACTACTACGTGCAGCCTGCTGACGGCGACCAGGAGTAGTTTAGGAGGATCCCAGGCAGGAGGCCTGCGCCTCTTTCGATCTGTATCCCAGTTTGTGCTAGCCTTCTTAAGGCAAACTTGTTTAACTTATGTCTGTGCTCAGATATTGTTGCTTCTGCTGACTCGTCTATAATCGAGCTCTTGTATTCGAGCCCTCGAGGCCCCTGGCTTGTAATATGATGCTTGTATGACTTATTTTATTTGTAGAGTTGTGTTGTGATATCTTCCCGTGAGTCCTTGATCTTGATCGTACACATTTGCGTGTATGATTAGTGTACGGTCAAATCGGGGGTGTCACAGTTGATGCCATTCAAAGATCCAGGCATTCCAAAGAAAGCATACCAAATTCAAGTCTTTTGATCGACCATCGCTTCAAGGATTATAGTGGAACCCTTTTTGGCCGTGGAATTGCCCATGCCATTCCTTTGGACAATTCTTCCAACTCCAATGCATGCAATCTATTGAGCCAAGCATACCTGGGAAGCCGCGAGCTTTCTTCATCTCCAATAGCCTTGCGGCGTCTTCAGCATTGGAAGATCTCAAATACTCCTGGCCAAACACTTGAATAATTCCGACTGCGAAGCGCTTGACACACATGATGGCTTGGCTCTCACCCATGGCCAAGTGATCATCAACTAGATCAGCCGGGATACCGTATGCCAACATACACAAAGCGGTTGTCACCTTCTGAAAGGTGTTATGCCCGAGCTCTCCGACGGCATTCTTCCTTTGCTGAAAAAACCAATCATGGCTCGCTAGTTTCTCTGCAATGCGCCTGAACAACTCGGTGCTCATCCTAGACCGGCGACGAACGTACAACTCCGGGTATGTGGGATTCTCCGGCATTGATCCTATCCCTCCAAATTTTCTGCCGACCCATAATCGAACCACCGTGCTTCGGTTTTTTATTGATGTACATAGCTAGGATCATTGCAAGATCCTCCTCCTCTTCCATTTCAAATTCTTCTTCGGAAGAATCATACGACGAACTCATCTACAATGTTCAATACTAGGCTATAAAAACTACAATCAACATGCATCAAATTTATGAAGTTTGAGCAATACATGCCTTTCGGGCGTTTTGTCGAACACCTTGCGAGCGCCGAGCGACAGTGAGCGGCCGGACGCTGTTCGTTGGAGGACTGCCGCGCGTGAGGGGCGGCGGTGACTAGAGGGAGACGGAGAAAGCCGCCGCAGCGCAGGGATAGGCCGAGGAAGCGCCGGAACGGTCGCCGGAATAAATGGGGTGGCGCGGGCAGCGGCGGCGCCGTGACTGGATGGGGTAGATGGAGTTGCGAGCAAGCGTTCGAGAGTCCAGCGCGCGGGAGCGGGTGCAGCAAATAAGCGGCGTGCTATGGCGTTTCGGCCCGCGCGCTGAATTAGATATGCCGCGCGCGTGATTTTTACGCCTCGCCTGGAACGGTAGCTCGCACAAAAAACACTAATTTTTCAGCACGGTGCTTATATAACGCGGTTGTTGGAGACGCTATCAGAAAACAGACATGTCGGCTTGCAGTTAGGGAAGTTTTGAAGCACACGTGGACGGACCCGTTCTGACGGAGGTGGGGGGGCATATTCGACGGTGACCATGGAAGATGCCCACTTTTGCAGCAATGTCGAGGCAACCTTGCTTGTGTTTATCCTGCTGTTCCAAAGTGGGCGGCCGGACGGGACGTCACCGAGTTGCCAATTCCAGAGAATGCAACAAGATCACCAGATTCGACTTCACTCCCATCCTTCTCTGCTCGATTCCTATAAATTTTCCCACAAAATCGTCCCAATTCTCTCCATGCCAATCTCACCTCGCACTGCTCTCCTTTCGATCCCGACGAAAGAGGGAGCGCCCGCGGCACCAAACGACTATGGGGATTTGGAGGGGGTCGCTGCCGCTGCTTCTGCTCGCCGCCGCGGCGGCGGCTGAGCCGGCTTCGACGCTGGAGGGACCGTCGTGGCCGGTGACGGTGCCGCTGCGGGAAGACAGGGGCCACGCGGTGGACCTGCCGGACACGGACCCCCGGGTGCAGCGTCGGGTCACAGGCTGGGCTCCCGAGCAGATCGCCGTCGCGCTCTCCGCCGCTCCCACCTCCGCCTGGGTCTCCTGGATCACAGGTAGTTGAGCTAATTTCACTGGAATGTAATGCCTTTGGTCAGTTCTGAGATGGCATTGGCTGTTGGTTCCGCAGGGGATTTCCAGATGGGCGGCGCCGTCAAACCGCTGGACCCCGGCACGGTCGGCAGCGTCGTGCGCTACGGCCTCGCCGCCGATTCTTTGGTCCGCGAGGCCACCGGCGACGCGCTCGTGTACAGCCAGCTCTACCCCTTCGAGGGCCTCCAGAACTACACCTCCGGCATCATCCACCACGTCCGCCTCCAAGGTCGATCCCCTGCTCCACAATCCAAAAACAAACAAAAAATGCAGTTTTTACAGCTACCAGAAGCAAACGTGGGACTGAAATTCTCGCCGCAATGCAGGGCTTGAGCCTGGGACGAAGTACTACTACCAGTGCGGCGACCCAGCCATCCCGGGTGCGACGAGCGCCGTGCACGCGTTCCGGACGATGCCGGCCGTCGGGCCGCGGAGCTACCCGGGGAGGATCGCCGTGGTCGGGGACCTCGGGCTCACGTACAACACCACCTCGACCGTGGAGCACATGGCGAGCAACCAGCCCGACCTGGTCCTCCTCCTCGGCGACGTGAGCTACGCCAACCTGTACCTGACCAACGGCACCGGAACGGACTGCTACTCCTGCTCGTTCGCCAAGTCCACCCCCATCCACGAGACGTACCAGCCGCGCTGGGATTACTGGGGGAGGTACATGGAGTCCGTGACGTCGACCACGCCGATGATGGTGGTCGAAGGGAACCATGAGATCGAGCAGCAGATCGGCAACAAGACGTTCGCGGCTTACAGCGCGCGGTTCGCGTTCCCGTCCAAAGAGAGCGACTCCTTCTCCCCCTTCTACTACTCGTTCGACGCTGGCGGCATCCATTTCATCATGCTCGCTGCCTACGCTGCCTACAGCAAATCAGGTGCTCACACAATTCAATCCAGTTTAGTTCTGAACTGAACTGTATTTGATTAGTGAAAGGAAGCTGAAACTTGGTGGACTGAATCTTGTGCACAACAAATAAATTCAGGAGAGCAGTACAGATGGTTGGAGAAGGACCTGGCAAAGGTGGACAGATCGGTGACCCCGTGGCTGGTCGCCGGGTGGCACGCGCCATGGTACAGCACCTACAAGGCTCACTACAGGGAGGCAGAGTGCATGAGAGTGGCCATGGAGGAGCTGCTCTACTCCTACGGCCTCGACATCGTTTTCACCGGCCATGTATGTAACGTAACACCGTCTGACTTACAGTACCTCTGAAGTCTGAACATTAATTGGCAAGCAGCTGAGAGTGGCTTTGTGTGAGGTCTGGCAGGTGCACGCGTACGAGCGCTCCAACCGGGTGTTCAACTACACGCTGGACCCGTGCGGCGCCGTGCACATCTCGGTGGGCGACGGCGGGAACCGCGAGAAGATGGCCACCACCCACGCCGACGACCCAGGGCGCTGCCCGGAGCCACTGTCCACGCCTGACGACTTCATGGGCGGCTTCTGCGCCTTCAACTTCACGTCCGGCCCCGCCGCCGGCAGCTTCTGCTGGGACCGGCAGCCGGACTACAGCGCCTACCGGGAGAGCAGCTTCGGCCACGGCATTCTCGAGGTAACTGCTGCTCCGTGAAGAAATACCGAGAGTAGCTTCTGACCTTGTAGATACATACTGTACATAGTTGGGTGACTGAGGAGCTAATAATTTGTTGGTGCAGGTGAAGAATGAGACGCACGCTCTGTGGAAATGGCACAGGAACCAGGATCTGTATCAAGGTGCTGTCGGAGATGAGATTTATATCGTCCGGGAGCCGGAAAGATGCCTGCTCAAATCCAGCATAGCGGCATACTTTTGATCTAACACTAGCCAAATCAAATTCACGTGTATAATGTGTAGTACTAGCTGGTAGGTACTTCGACCTGTGGTCCAAGCGAACTCTCTATTCTTTCACGAGCTCTCTGCGAGCTCTGACGAGATTAAGATAGGTTGAGATTTGTGGGGTAGCATGAAAGACTTGTGATCTAGTATCAGTCTATACACTGATAAATAAAATTGGTACGTATCGTTTTTCAGATGAACAGGCGAACTTCGCCCTGCTTTTTCATTATTATAGCTGGGAACGGAACAGGCTACTGGGTTGGCACTTGGCAGTCACAGTTTACAAGGTGAATTGTACAGTATGATTTGTACCACAGGGCGGGACTTGGCTGCTGTTGGTAGAGTGGAAGAGGAAGAGGAGCGTGGCCAGCTTCGGTGGAGAGCACCGCGCAGGCGCAGCTGCTCGGCCGCTCGGACCGGAAATCGGCGCTCCGAGTCCGAGGGAAGCACGCCACGACCACCGTGGCAGCCATGAATATACCTACCCGGAGGGAGCTCTTCCTCCTTGCAAAGCTTTGGAGTTTTTTTTTTGAAAAGATAAAGCTTTGGAGTTGAAGAATGTAGAAGGTGAGATGAGAGTGCGAGTGGAAACGGAGCACACAGGCAGCTTGTCTTTAGTATTAGGAGGCCTACGCCATGAAGGAACACATAGTTTTTACAGGGAAGACAAAAAACAGAGGGGGGGGGGGGGGGGGGGATGATAGGTATTTCCAGCCGTAGGTACTCTCTGAACTAACCATGCAAAAAAAAAGGTACTCTCTAAACTCTGAAAAATAGAGCTAATTGCATCTATAGTCCTCGTAGTCGATCACAACATCCAACTTGGTCATGGAGGTTGTAAAGTGCTCCAATACGGTCCTGGTACATGCAAATATGTGATCAATACAGTCTCTGAGGTTGAAACGCCAGTCCTGGCTCTACACGTTGCATATGTACTATGTATTCCGTCATATGCCACATCAGGCTGGCCCCGCTCGTCAGATTGGACCCACCCATCAACTCGAGGAGTTGGTTATTTTGCAATTGCCTCCCTATCTTTCTGTCTTCTCGGTGCCTCTCCTCTTCCTCCCCCACCGCGAAACAGAGTGCATCCCTAGCGGTGAGGGGGTGCGATAGCGGATGATCGGCGTTCCGGCCACCCTCTATTCATAGTTCGTGCGGCGGCTGAAGCGAGTTGGATGACAGCTTGTCGAAGCCAGCGCTGTTTGGCGGCGATGCAGGTCCCTCGACGGTGGCCCGACGGTGAGGCGGCTCCGGCATACGGTACATCACTTTACAATGTCACTAGGTCGATTCGATGCACTTTTGGAGCGAAAAATGGTTCCTTGTTGTGATTAGGCCGTTTTGCACATGCTATTTGTGTGAATATGTCGATTGGATGCAATTTTACCCCAATTATTCTAGTGTTTTAGTATCTTCAGTGCACAAATTTTAATTATTGTTGTATGTTCTATTTTTCAGAGAAAGGCAGTGGATTTTTCACTTTTGAGGAGGTTCTTTCTTCGGGAGTGGGCAGAATATGTGCTATTTGAATGGTCATAAGGTTTGCTATGATTACTATCATGTGGAAAGGGCGTATTACAAAATGTTTGAAGAAATAGTTGAGCACTTGGGTTATGAAAAGACAGGTATGAAGGAAATATGCCTTAGAGGCAATAATAAAGTTGTTATTTTATATTTCCTTATTCATGATAAATGTTTATTATTCATGCTAGAATTGTATTGACCGAAAACCTTAATACATGTGTGAATACATAGACAAACACTAAGTCCCTAGTAAGCCTCTACTTGACTAGCTCGTTGATCAACGATAGTTAAGGTTTCCTAACCATGGACATGAGTTGTCATTTGATAACGGGATCGCATCATTAGGAGAATGATGTGATGGACATGATCCATCCGTTAGCTTAGCATATTGATCGTTCAGTTTTATTGCTATTGCTTTCGTCATGTCAAATACATATTCCTTCGACTATGAGATTATGCAACTCCCGGATACCGGAGGAATGCCTTGTGTGCTATCAAACGTCACAACTTAACTGGGTGATTATAAAGATGCTCTACAGGTATCTCCGAAGGTGTTTGTTGGGTTGGCATAGATCGAGACTTGGATTTATCACTCCGAGTATCGGAGAGGTATCTCTAGGCTCTCTCGGTAATACACATCATAAGAAGCCTTGCAAGCAATGTGACTAATGAGTTAGTTGCGGGATGATGTATTACGGAACGAGTAAAGAGATTTGCCGGTAACGAGATTGAACTAGGTATGACGATACCGACGATCGTATCTCGGGCAAGTAACATACTGATGACAAAGGGAATAACGTATGTTGTCATTATGGTACGACCGATAAAGATCTTCGTAGAATATGTGGGAACCAATATGAGCATCCAGGTTCCGCTGTTGGTTATCGACCGGAGAGGTGTCTCGTTCATGTCTACATGGTTCTCGAACCCGTAGGGTCCGCACGCTTAACGTTCGATGACGATTTTGTATTATAAGAGTTATGTGATTTGGTGACCGAATGTTGTTCGGAGCCCCAGGTGAGATGACAGACATGACAAGGAGTCTCAAAATGGACGAGAGGTAAAGATTGATATATAGGACGATAGTATTCGGACACCAGAAGTGCTCCAGGGGTACCGGGTACATATTGGGTCATCGGAAAGGGGTTCCGGGCACCCCCGACAAAGATATGGGCCTAATGGGCCAAGAGGGAAAACGCAGCAGCCAGCATGGGCTGCTGTGCCCCCCATATAGGCCGAGCCTGGAAGGGAAGGAAAGAGGGGAAGAGAGAAGGAAGGGGAGGGATTCGGCCTCCCCCCTCCTTGCCCCTCCGGAAGTTATGGTAAGGGGGGCGAATTGCACTAGGGCCCCAAGTAGGATTCCTCCTACTTGGGCGCATGTCGGTGTCAAAACCGGCGGATCTCGGGTAGGGGGTCCCGAACTATGCGTCTAAGGTCGATGGTAACAGGAGACAAGGGACACGATGTTTACCCAGGTTCGGGCCCTCTCTATGGAGGTAATACCCTACGTCCTGCTTGATTGATATTGATGAATATGAGTATTACAAGAGTTGATCTATCTCGAGATCATAATGGCTAAACCCTAGAGGTCTAGCTTGTATGGCTATGATAATGAGTATCCCCTATCCGGACTAAGTCCTCTAGTTTATATAGACATCGGAAGGATCTAGGGTTACATAAGGTCGGTTACAAAGAAGGCAATCTACATATTCGGTCGCCAAGCTTGCCTTCCACGCCAAGGAGAGTACCATCCAGACACGGGTGTTGTCTTCGGTCTTTGTATCTTCATAGCCCATCAGTCTGGCCCATAACTAACAGGCCGGACGCCCGAGGACCCCTTAGTCCAGGACTCCCTCAGTAGCCCCTAAACCTGGCTTCAATGACAAGGTATTCGGCGCGTAGTGCTGTCTTCGGCATTGCAAGGCGGTTTCCTCCTTCCGAACTCTAGAATAGTCTTCGGATGAATAGATCGTGTCCGGACCTGTAACACACACCACACACCACCGTAGAGAGAATATAATAATACACGAGTCCAATCCGTTGACAACTTTTACAACATGACATTACATCCATCCGGTCATAATTTCAAACTGTTTTTTGCCTGCCGCTCCATGTTTCGAGACGCGGTTGCCATTGGCACGTCTTGTCAAAGCAGAGATCATGTCCCCTTATTACAAGATTCTCATCAATACGGGCGTGGGTAACCCAACCGTGCCATTTACACAGCCCTTGGGAGTAGGCGAATTTTGAGGCGAGTGGGGTGGCGTTCAATATTCACTGCCCTTATGAGGAGATAAGATTCCTCCTTCTTCCACCACGCCTTCTTCTTGCCTTTCCCCATCCATTCTAGAGCTCCAGCGCCCAAGCCTTAGCTTCCTCCGCCTGAGAAAACGCTCCAACCATGTCCGGGTCCGAAGCTAGTGGCAAGTGGATGGCTTCTTCTGTCAAGGAGAAAGACATCAAGGAGCTTCGAGAGGCCGGATACCTGGCCAAGGAGATCGTTCACCGTCTCCCGGCCGAAGGACAGATCGTCCCTACCCCAGAGCCCCATGAGAGGGTTGTTTTTCTTGCACATTTCGTCTATGGTCTGGGATTCCCTCTCCACCCGTTTGTCTGTGGACTGATGTTTTACTACGGGCTGGACTTCCATGATCTAGCCCCCAACTTTATCCTCAACATCTCAGCATTTATAATCATTCGTGAGGCCTTCCTCCATATCCCGCCTCACTTCGTCCTATGGCTGAAGACTTTCAATGTAAAGCTGAAGGTGGTGAAAGGCCAATAGGCAGGGTGCGGAGGCGCCATGGTGGGCAAGATGCCCAACGTTATATGGCCCGAAGGTTCCTTCGTGGAGACGGTGAAGGGGTGGCAGTCGGGGTGGTTCTACATCACCGAGCCGCGCAACACCAACTGGGCAGCAGCCCCCGAATTTCAATCCGGAGCTCCACTGTGACTTACCTCCTGGCAAGAGAAGGGCCTCGCCTGGGGCTCTTCGAGCGAGCTGATTGGGCTCCAGACGTGCGTTCAGAACATGCTAACCAAGAGGACCAAACTTGTAAATGTGATCCAGGTTATGCTCATTCGTCGGATCCTTCCGTGCCAAGACCAGACTTTTTATTTGTGGGAATTCGATCCGGCCAAGCATCAGACGCTATGAGAGCTTTTCGGCACAACACACGAAGATATCTGGAAAGTGCTCTTCAAGGCCGGCGAGACACCACCGCCCACAACCGAAGATCATGGGCTCAGCTTAAAGCGCCAGGCCAATTCGGTAAGTAATTTCATGTATTCAAGGTATAGCCTTCACTGGCATATTTTGGGAAGGAGTCTAAGCCTTCGTATCAATTTTCAGGCCTGGATCAACATAGCGGAGCGGATTAATTGTCCCGCTCCACTCCCCGAAGACGAGGAAACCCCACTCCTAACGAAGATGCTATTTTCGACGCCTTATGATGTGCCGGAGAAGAAGGCCAAGAAGACGGCCAAAGGGAGCAGGAGTGACCTTCGCCGAAAGGGCGCTTCGGACATGTCGTCCGAAGAAGAGACTGACTCTTCGGTCGCTAAAGACGACGGCGAGGAGGAAGAAGAAAGCAGCTTCCCCCCGGAGGGGGGAAAGAAGAAAAGAGAGGCCTCCACGAATCTGGAGGCGAAGGCGTCCAAGAGGGGAAAGGGCTCCCTTGCGGATAACTTCGCATGGGACGTCGAAAGCAGTCCGGAGCGAATGCCCCGGACCAAGCCTCAGGCTTCCTCATAAGTACCAATACCCTACGCACCTCCCAATACCTGGCCTTTCCAGTTTATAATATTAATATCTTTAAACTGTGACATTACTGTCCGGCCCGCGATGGCTCCCCGCGATCCTCGACAGAGGATTCGCTAGACTCAAAGGAGATGGCTATCATGTCTCCGCCGCCCTCTCATTCTACCTCACCCAAGGGTGATGACGAGGTGGCGTCTCAAAGGATCTTCCCAGACCGGGGGGGGGGGGGAGATTCCAGAAATTGTCTAGGCGGCGCCGCAGGATGACTCCTCGGCTGCCGGACATGAGGGGAAAAAAGCCCCTATGGGGACTGGCAGTGGAGGCCAAGTTCTCTTCGTCCCTCAACCGAATACCATTCCGGAGACCTACACGGCTCCGGAGTCCGGCGAACGGCCTTCCCTGAAAGGAGGTGTGCCTGTCCCACTGATGACCTCTGTCCAACCAGAGGCATCGGACAATCTGCTGGAAGCGCTGCGAGGCATCACCATTATGGATGAGCACTGTGTCCTTATGGGTACGATGATCGAAAAGTTTCAGTCCGCCAAAAGCGAACCGACCGAGGCCTGCACTAGCCTTTTAACAGGTTTTGAGGTAACAATTGTAGAAAAAATATCACAATGTGGACAGTATCCCCTGATGATCTGTTCGGTGTCTGGAAAGGAAAAGCCGAACAAGGGATCAAAATAATTTCACAGGAGTCTAACATAATATGTCTATGTGAATAAGCAGGCGTCGCTGCTGGCTGCTGCCGCTCACACTGCGGAGGTCTCCAGACTGAAGCAGAACCTGGAACGGGCCGAGAAAGAGTTTGGCCTCGTGAAGAAACAACTGGAGGACAACAAAGGTATGCAGTAACCTGCGTGTATGTTTAGGAAGGATGAATGGTTCGTGCTGACTAAAGTGCCATGCACTTTATTAGGGGCCACAACTGAGGTGGCGGCCCTCAAGAAGGCATTAGAGAAGGCCGAGGACAAAGCGTCCAAGGAACACACCACGCGCGAGAAGCACGAGGCCCGGATCGGCGAGGTTCAGCAAGAGCTCATGGACGCCGTCAAGAAGTGCGAGTCCTTGGACCGTGATTCTAAGACGCAAGCGTCCGAACTTGCGAAGGCCCTCCAGAGCACACAGGAGGCTCGAGCTGAAGCCCAGAGCGCCCTCCAGGAAATCCAGGTGGCCCGGAAGATCACGGTGGTAAGGCTTTCATTATGCAAAGCAAGTCTATGAAGGAAGCGTTCCTTTTACTTACCCGAATTTGGGGCTCTCCAGGGGCATTTACGGATTTGCCGCGCAGCGTATCAGATGCTGCCAAGTTCTATTGAGCCGGGGAGGGGAGTTCTATGGAGAAGCTGTTCTGGTCTCAATATCATGTGCCCGAAAATCCGGTGTCCTTCAGCGACCAGCTGAAATAGCTGGTCGAGCTGCACAAGGCGAACGAGCTAGCCATGAAGGAGCTGATAGTCCGACTATGGCCTGCCGCGCCGATACTGTAACACCCTCGATGCGTCTATATCTCCCACGTGTCGAAGCACGACTTAGAGGCATAACCGCATTGAAAGCAATGTCGCAAGTGAGGTAATCTTCCCAAACAACCCATGTAATACAATAGGGGAAAAGATACATAGTTGGCTTACAATCGCCACTTCACACAAATACATGAATACAGCATTACAACATCCAAATACAATCAAGGTCTGACTACGGAACCAAAATAAAAGAAGAGCCCCAAATGCGACAAGGTCCCCGATCAACCCCAACTGGGCTCCACTATTGATAAACTAGAACAAAACAACACAAAGGACAAGATCTTCATCGAGCTCCTCCTTGAGCTTGGTTGCGTCACCTGCTTAGTAACATCGGCACCTGACTGGTTTTGGAAGTAACTGTGAGTCACGGGGACTCAGCAATCTTACACCCTCACGATCAAGACTATTTAAGCTTATGGGTAAGGTAAAAGGTATGAGGTGGAGCTGCAGCAAGCGACTAGCATGTTTGGTGGCTAACATACGCAAATGAGAGCGAGAAGAGAAGGCAAGGCACGGTCGATAAAACTATGATCAAGAAGTGATCCTAGAACAACCTACGTCAAGCATTACTCCAACACCGTGTTCACTTCCCGGACCCCGCCGAGAAGAGACCATCACGGTAACACACGCGGTTGATGTATTTTAATTAAGGTCAACTTCAGGTTTTCTACAACCGGACATTAACAAATTCCCATCTGCCCATAACCGCGGGCATGGCTTTCAAAAGTTCAAAACCCTGCAGGGGTGTCCCAACTTAGCCCATCACAAGCTCTCACGGTCAACAAAGGATATTCCTTCTCCCAAGACAACCCGATCAGACTCGGCATCCAGGTTACAAGACAACTTCGACAAGTTAAAACAAATCCAGCAACACCGCCCGAATGTGCCGACAAATCCCGATAGGAACTGCACATATCTCGTTCTCAGGGCACACTCAGATTGTCTAAACTTCCGGTAGGCCAGCCCAGAGTTGCCCCTGGTGGCCACTGGCGGCTGACGAGGTGGACCAACACTCAGAGGAGCACTGGCCCGGGGGGTTAAAATAATGATGACCCTTGAGTCTGCAGAACCCAAGGGAAAGAAAAGGTAGGTGGAAAATGGTAAAACCAAGGTTGGGCATTGCTGGAGGAGTTTTATTCAAGGCGAACTGTCAAGGGGTTCCCATTATAACCCAACCGCGTAAGGAATGCAAAATCCGGGAAAATAACAGCGATATGACGGAAACTAGGGCGGCAAGAGTGGAACAAAACACCAGGCATAAGGCCGAGCCTTCCACCCTTTACCAAGTATATAGATGCATTAATTAAATAAGCGATATTGTGATATCCCAACAAGTAAACCTGTTCCAACAAGGAACAACATCTCCATATTCCAACAAGGAACAAACTTCAATCTTCACCTGCAACTAACAACGCTAGGGGCTGAGCAAAGCGGTAACATAGCCAAACAACGGTTTGCTAGGACAAGGTGGGTTAGAGGCTTGGTTCAACAATATGGGAGGCATGATAAGCAAGTGGTAGGTATCGCAGCATAGGCATAGCAAAAGAGCGAGCATCTAGCAAGCAAAGATAGAAGTGATTTCGAGGGTATGGTCATCTTGCCTGAGATCCCACAAGGAAGAAGAACGAGTCCATGAAGAAGACAACCGGACATAGTCGAACGGATCCTCACAAACGCGACGTTATCAGAACTAACCCGAAGAAGCAACACCAGAAAGAAGCAAACAACATAGTAAACAACCATCACATAAACATGGCATGATGCACAACCAAGTATGATGCATGTCCGGTTTAATGAAGCATGGCATGGCAAGGTGCACAAGCAACCCTACAAATTAAGTGGAGCTCAATATGCAACGGAGTTGCATATTGAAGAAAACACCACATGACTTATTTAGTTCTCTCTCATTTAGGTACCCAACAAGATTAAATGTTGTTACCATGGCAAGAGGTGAAGCACAACAAAACTACCTATCTAGGCAAGTTTAAATGAGGCCAGAAACAACGAACAACAAGTCCGGAAACTCCTCATGTGCATAATAATGAATTAGGTACTTTTTTGCCCTAAACACAATTTTAGGTTTGTTAAACATGCAAAGTGATGCCACCATGTTAAACTAGGCATTTTTCTACCCCATTTACATATAAAGATTATTAAATTTGGAGCTACGGTTAAATAGTTATGAATTAAATCATTTTAACATGGCAAGAGGCAAAAATATAGGCAAACATCACCTTAAACATTTTTTTAACATGGATGAAAGTTGCATATTTTTAAACTAGATGAAATTCTAAGCATGTTTCATATATGACATGTTTTATTTGGATGCACGGATATTTAGTTATGAACAAATCAAAATGACGGCATATTCTGTAAATATGCATGCCCTTGGAATTAGATAAATCACAGCGAACAAAAAAATGTGGGCTGAATGCTGCTCACTGTGGAAGCCCAACAGCAGATCTGGCCACATCACCTTAAACATTTTTTTAACATGGATGAAAGTTGCATATTTTTAAACTAGATGAAATTCTAAGCATGTTTCATATATGACATGTTTTATTTGGATGCACGGATATTTAGTTATGAACAAATCAAAATGACGGCATATTCTGTAAATATGCATGCCCTTGGAATTAGATAAATCGCAGCGAACAAAAAAAATGTGGGCTGAATGCTGCTCACTGTGGAAGCCCAACAGCAGATCTGGCCCGAAGTGGATGTGGCTGTGTGCGTGCAACAGTATACACGAAAAACAGAGCAAAAATTGGGGCACCTGGGACTCGAACCCCAGACCCCTTGGATGTGTGCACGCGCTATTAACCAGATGGGCTACGATGGAAGTATGGTAAAAAGGTCTTATGCTCGAGATGAACCATACCCTGGCGCTGATCTGGCTTACCATGGGCTTGGCCCGTTCAAAAGAACATAGAGGAGGCCTGGCGCTGGAGGAGAGGTAGGCCGTGCGGGGCTCGCAGGAGAGCCAGCTGGGCCTTGCTCGACACAGTGGGACGAGTCGATCTGGATCGGCTGCGGTCAATGCGAAAGAAACGAGCGAGTGACTCTGCTCTCGTCTCTGAAGAACGAACACTGCAGCGGGGGGTGGGGTTCAGAGGTAACAGCAGCAGCAGAGACGAGCGGGTCCAGGGCGGGGCGTCGTTCTCCGGTGAGGAGCAGGCAGATGGCGGCAGAAACAGGGCGGCGGTGCTGGTATCCTACTCCGGCGAGGTACTTGGCAGGGCGGCGGGTCTAGACGACGGGAACGGCGCGGATGGAGGTCGTAGGCGGCGGGGGCTCCTCCTGGATCCGCGCGACGAGGAGGAAGACGGGACGGCAGCGAGCACGGGAGGTGCAGAACCTTGAACCGGCGACCAGGACAGCAGGGGCGAGCTCCGTTTGTTTCCTGGCAGAGGAGAAAAACAACCGAGGGCAGGAGAGAATTTAGAGGAGGTAAGAGAGGAAAACAGGGGAGAGGACAAAGGAAGCCGGCGGCGACTCATCTGTTGGGTTTTTGCTGGCGACGAACGGTGCGCGGCTGCGGTCAGGGACGAAGGAGCTGCGTGCGGCCGAACTTGCTCAGGATGCAGGGGCAGAGGCGTGCGAGGTTGTGGCCTCGATCCATCCTGGATCGGGCGCCAACTGGTTGCGGGGAAGATCGAGCGTGGGGGGGGGGGGAGGACCGAATGTTGGACCGGGGCGGATGAGACTAGTTGGTTCGGCGCTGAAAACAAAGGGAGTGGCGGCGGCGTGGGGATTGGATGGATGGGACAAGGTCCCTAGAATTTAGGGTTAGGGGCTATATATAGCATGTAGGTGAAAAGAGAGGGATCTGGATCATCGGATCGAAATTCGACGGACGAGAATAAATATGCTAAAGAGTCCAATAAATAAAATGATGATATTTTGTAGATGTTTGGGGATGTTCCCGACCCAACGGTGACGACTCCCCGGGTCGGGTTCGGGACAACTTCCGGGCGCGCGCGAGGAGGACCGCGGGCTGACGAGAGAGATTAGATTGGGCCTGACGGTGGTAGTGGACTGTGAAGAAGGCCTCAGACTGAGAAAAGAGAAGAGCGAAAGGCCCGGCGACTGTTTCCGGAGACCGAAAATGTCCGACGATTGGCCGGCTATACTGCCGCTATAGTTTAACGGTTGGGCTATCAAACGAACTCCAAACGTGATGAAATTTGACAGGCGGTCTTCCTACACTAAAATAAGACCACACGCCAACTTTCATCCCATTCCGAGAACATTTTCTCGCCACTTATGAAATAATATTTCGGACATGCCACGGGCGCGTGCAAGTGTGGCTGGGCTCAGAACGGACAACAGAAGGAACTGGGGGAACCCGGACGAATGCAGGTTTTGAAAACATGATGATGCAATGCACATAATGAAATGATATGGAATGCATGACACGCAAGCAATGACAAGGCAACAACAGCGAATAACCGCAAGACACCTGGCACATCGGTCTCGGGGTGTTACAACACTCCACCACTACGAGAGGATCTCGTCCTGAGATCTAGAATGGCACCGGAGGGAAAACGGAAGAGATAAAGAAAAGGTAAAACTAAGTTGCTCCTTTGACAAATGAGTGAAACCAACGAACCTTGAAAAGGTTAAGACATTTCGAGAAAAGAATACAATGGAGAAGAACGAAGCTGAAAAACACTCCGTTAAAAAAACAAGGAAGAACAAATTCGAACAGCTCTCCGGTTGGAAAGATATGCAAGGCTTGATAAAATGAAGAACTTGAGCAGCGGGCACACAATCCGGTTAAAAGTATAAGCACGAAAAGAACATGATATTTGAGCAAACGAGATGATGGGTGAATATAGCAGCAATACAAAGCCTCCGGAAGAAATGAAAGAATAGAAGATGGATCGTCAGAACAAAAGAACGGAGAAGAAAACAACATATTCTACCTCCGATGAGCTTGAAAAGCATTTTAAAGAGAAGGGTCGCACGGAGTTGTTGGAAAACCAACAACGAAAAGAATAAGCTTGATATGGTCTTAAGGAATACATCTCAAATTATGAGGTGACAACCTGCCACTCACGGGAAAAGAATTGGATTGATAAGAACAAGGAGACGAGAAAGCTATATCACCGGGAGGATAAAAGAAGAACTTGGGTCATTTATAAGCACCATAATAGCAACAAACCTTAGAGAAGGCTTTAGGTGAAGTATAAACCCAAAATAACTCCAAAGAAGAGATTGATGGATTTAGAATACCTCATTCTTAACAACATGTGAATCATGAGACATGAACTCAAATTATCAAGAATGACATAATACCACCTCGAATGATACGGTTGAAAGAATTGCACTTTAAAATGCAAGATAAAGAATACTTGAGCTCCTCTGAAAAGAATCTCGATGAACACTTCAAGAAGGAATTAAATCCTTGGTGAACCATCATGTAGAGCCTCCATGAAGAATTCCGGTAACAAAAGAATGATCAAACGAAAGGAAAGATAAGTAGAGAACACAAGGTGAAGCCTTGCAATGCTTAGATGGATCTTCGCAATGAAATAATTGAGAAAACTTGGAACTCCGGGAAAAGAATAGATAAAGCATCTCGAACCGAGAATTTGATGAGCCTCCGGAATAAAGAATTAATCATTTGGGTGAATCAAGAATAAGAATTATGTTATGCTCCTCCTTCACCAATTAAATTGATGACGAGCAAACGGATTGCATACAACTTATTCTCGAAGAAAGGATTAGGATAGATACGGTGCCAACTTGAGAAGGTCTTCAACTAACCACCGGTGGAATCGAAACAACGAATGAATTGGTATGATAAAGAAGGAAGAGAAATCTTAAACGGACCACCGTAAGGATTGAAAAAGAACGAATAAAAGATAACGAATTACCGGGAAGAATTATCAAATGAACGAAGATGCTTGAGAGGATTTAGATACATGAGAACAAAGAGATCACGAGCCGATTAAAGATCACTTGAATGAAGCACCGGTAAAATTGGAGAATGATAGCTGAAAGCTGAGAATGAATAATACCGAAATGATGGCCTTCGGAGAATCAAACTGAAAAGACTCCTGAATTACTCCGGATGGGTGAGAAAGAATTCTGACAATCAAAAACAATTATGAGAGGATGGAAACAATCTCGAATGACGAATCTTGAAGAGAATGGAGCAAGGTTGAAAGAAGAATCTTCTTCGGTCTTCCAAATTGAGAATGACGACGAGAAATACCATCATGACTTATTTAGGCACTCCGGAAGAATCAAAACGAAGAGGTTGAGCCAACGATGAAAAGAATTTGAAAGATCTTGGATAAACCCTCTGACTGATGAAAATTCATTCTTACGTCACACTTCGAAAAGAAATTTGGATAGCTCCGGGAAAATAAGAAGAGTCAGGTAAGATCTTAGAAAAAGACCTGTGGGTTAGGGCCACTCAAAAGAAACACCGTAGAACGATTGCTTGGAAGAGAGATTTGTATCGGTTAAATAAAATGACTTGAATGAGATAACAACCTCGAAATAACTTGAATGGCTCGAGAATGTAACCGTGAGTCTTCTAAGATATCTTCAGCACTCCGGAACAATTGAATAACGAGAAGTGAATGATAAAGAGGTGCACCGGCATGAGAAGGTATTTGAAACGAGGAAAAAGGGATATGAGATCAACACCGAAAGCTTGATTTGAATCCACCGGAGAAGAAAACGAGTGAAGAGTGACGAACTCGAAGCTCCGTTAGAATCTTCATGAGAATCACCGGGTAAGAACATGAAGGAAAAGAATGGAGAGACTTCACATGAATAAAAAGATACTTGATTAAGAAATCCGAGTCCTTGAAGAAACATGGGTGGGAGGGGGGGAAAAAACAAAGGCAACTTGGAGACGGATGAAACAAACACCGTTCAGAAGAAACTGATACTTGATCTTGCGGATGTTGAAATGATCGGATCCACTTGAAGAGAAGCACACCGGTGAAAAGGATTGACATGACAAACTCGATGATCGAGAAGGATTAGTATTCACATATAAATATGAGAACACCTCTTAGGAAAAGTATGGAATCAACACTTGACTTCGAAGCAACTCGAATACCACAACTCAAAACAAAACAAAGGATTGACTTGCAAAATAAGCCGGAACAAACATATGATAGAGATTTCGTCCGAATTTTTCATGGTGGGGCCTACACGGGCTCGATCGTACAGCACCATCATGTACAAGGCAGTGCACATGACATACGAAGCGTCCCCGAGTCGGCATAGCCAAGGACTCTTTAAGACACAACGAGACCACTGTAAAACCAACCGTGAATAGGCGGACCACTAGACGTCGAACCCCAATTTCGTATCATACATATGTCGGAAAGATATCCTAAGAGCTACTTGAATTCCCACTTATAAACTTCCGAAATTCTCCGGTTATGCAATTAGGTGTTGGGGATACAGGGGAAGCATAATATCTCACCCAAAACTAGCAAATCCTACATCCAGCTGTATCCATCCTTCAACACATAACCAAGAAACCTTCGGAAATCGTTTACCTCAACCTTCGAAAAGCATCCGTTATACGAGTTATGGCAATACTCCCGAACTCCCGCCCCAGTACTCGGTGGCGTCGAGGTTATCTCACCAACAACTGCATAAAAGAGATTTTCGATGTCGACGAAACTAAACTCAGGTATTCCAGAACTGCAACGATAAAATTGTGCCGACAACACCTCGGAGCTCAACTCCCCGGGACACTGCCACAACCCCTAAATGTCAGGAGGCACCAAGAACAATGTTCTCGTCACAAAACCATCGGAACGATTCCAAGATACCCGCGTGATCCTAAATTTTTTTTGTGAAAATTTGAGAAGAGAAGAGTCAAAACTCTACGTCAGGATGCTTTACCAGAGCGATGAGGGGACCGGGGAGTAAAAAGAATTCCTAAACTCTCCGATATATAATTCCTAAATGACTCAAAACATTTTCTAGACTCAACTCGTCCGCTAATTCAATCAAGCAGTGGGGCTCCTAAGGTTGGGGAAGGCTCTGATTACCAACTTGTAACGCCCTCGATGCGGCTATATCTCCCACGTGTCGAAGCACAACTTAGAGGCATAACCGCATTGAAAGCAATGTCGCAAGTGAGGTAATCTTCGCAAACAACCCATGTAATACAATAGGGGAAAAGATACATAGCTGGCTTACAATCGCCACTTCACACAAAAACATGAATACAACATTACAACATCCAAATACAATCAAGGTCTGACTACGAAACCAAAATAAAAGAAGAACCCCAAATGCGACAAGGTCCCCGATCGACCCCAACTGGGATCCACTACTGATCAACTAGAACGAAACAACACAAAGGACAAGATCTTCATCGAGCTCCTCCTTGAGCTTGGTTGCATCACCTGCTCGGTAACATCGGCACCTGCAAACTGGTTTTGGAAGTAACTGTGAGTCACGGGGACTCAGCAATCTTACACCCTCGCGATCAAGACTATTTAAGCTTATGGGTAAGGTAAAAGGTATGAGGTGGAGCTGCAGCAAGCGACTAGCATGTTTGGTGGCTAACATACGCAAATGAGAGCGAGAAGAGAAGGCAAGGCACGGTCGATAAAACTATGATCAAGAAGTGATCCTAGAACAACCTACGTCAAGCATTACTCCAACACCGTGTTCACTTCTCGGACCCCGCCGAGAAGAGACCATCACGGTAACACACGCGGTTGATGTATTTTAATTAAGGTCAACTTCAGGTTTTCTACAACCGGACATTAACAAATTCCCATCTGCCCATAACCGCGGGCACGGCTTTCAAAAGTTCAAAACCCTGCATGGGTGTCCCAACTTAGCCCATCACAAGCTCTCACGGTCAACGAAGGATATTCCTTCTCCCAAGACAACCCGATCAGACTCGGCATCCAGGTTACAAGACAACTTCGACAAGTTAAAACAAATCCAGCAACACTGCCCGAATGTGCCGATAAATCCCGATAGGAGCTGCATATATCTCGTTCTCAGGGCACACTCAGATTGTCTAAACTTCCGGTAGGCCAGCCCAGAGTTGCCCCTGGTGGCCACCGGCGGCTGACGAGGTGGACCAACACTCAGAGGAGCACTGGCCCGGGGGGTTAAAATAATGATGACCCTTGAGTCTGCAGAACCCAAGGGAAAGAAAAGGCTAGGTGGAAAATGGTAAAACCAAGGTTGGGCATTGCTGGAGGAGTTTTATTCAAGGCGAACTGTCAAGGGGTTCCCATTATAACCCAACCGCGTAAGGAACGCAAAATCCTGGAACATAACACCGATATGACGGAAACTAGGGCGGCACGAGTGGAACAAAACACCAGGCATAAGGCCGAGCCTTCCACCCTTTACCAAGTATATAGATGCATTAATTAAATAAGCGATATTGTGATATCCCAACAAGTAAACCTGTTCCAACAAGGAACAACATCTCCATGTTCCAACAAGGAACAAACTTCAATCTTCACCTGCAACTAACAACGCTATAAGAGGGGCTGAGCAAAGCGGTAACATAGCCAAACAACGGTTTGCTAGGACAAGATGGGTTAGAGGCTTGGTTCAACAACATGGGAGGCATGATAAGCAAGTGGTAGGTATCGCAGCATAGGCATAGCAAAAGAGCGAGCATCTAGCAAGCAAAGATAGAAGTGATTTCGAGGGTATGGTCATCTTGCCTGAGATCCCGCAAGGAAGACGAACGAGTCCATGAAGAAGACAACCGGACATAGTCGAACGGATCCTCACAAACGCGACTTTATCAGAACTAACCCGAAGAAGCAACACCGGAAAGAAGAAAACAACATAGTAAACAACCATCACATAAACATGGCATGATGCACAACCAAGTATGATGCATGTCCGGTTTAATGAAGCATGGCATGGCAAGGTGCACACGCAACCCTACAAATTAAGTGGAGCTCAATATGCAACGGAGTTGCATATTGAAGAAAACACCACATGCCCAACAAGATTAAATGTTGTTACCATGGCAAGAGGTGAAGCACAACAAAACTACCTATCTAGGAAAGTTTAAATGAGGCCGGAAACAATGAACAACAAGTCCGGAAACTCCTCATGTGCATAAGAATGAATTAGGTACTGTTTTGCCCTAAACACAATTTTAGGGTTGTTAAACATGCATAGTGATGCCACCATGTTAAACTAGGCATTTTTCTACCCCATTTACATAGAAAGGTTATTAAATTTGGAGCTACGGAGTTATGAATTAAATCATTTTAACATGGCAAGAGGCAAAAATATATGCAAACATCACCTTATACATTTTTAACCTGGATGAAAGTTGCATATTTTTAAACTAGATGAAATTCTAAGCATGTTTCATATATGACATGTTTTATTTGGATGCACGGATATTTAGTTATGAACAGATCAAAATGATGGCATATTCTGTAAATATGCATGCCCTTGGAATTAGATAAATTGCAGCGAACAAAAAAAATGTGGGCCGAATGCTGCTCATTGTGGAATCCCAACAGCAGATCTGGCCCGAAGTGGATGTGGCTGTGTGCGTGCAACAGTATACAGGAAAAACAAGTGGATGTGGCTGTGTGCGTGCAACAGTATACAGGAAAAACAGAGCAAAAATTGGGGCACGTGGGACTCGAACCCCAGACCCCTTGGATGTGTGCACGCGCTGTTAACCAGATGGGCTAAGATGGAAGTATGGTAAAAAGGTCTTATGCTCGAGATGAACCATACCCTGGCGCTGATCTGGCTTACCATGGGTTTGGCCCGTTCAAAAGAACATAGAGGAGGCCTGGCGCTGGAGGAGAGGTAGGTCGTGCGGGGCTCGCATGAGAGCCAGTTGGGCCTTGCTCGACGCGGTGGGACGAGTCGATCAGGATCGGGCTGCGGTCAACGTGAAAGAAACGAGCGAGCGACTCTGCTCTCGTCTCTGAAGAACGAACACTGCAGTGGGGGCGGGGTTCAGAGGTAACAGCAGCGGCAGAGACGAGCGGTTCCAGGGCGGGGCATCATTCTCCGGCGAGGAGCGGGCAGATGGCGGCAGAAACAGGGCGACGGTGCTGGTAGCCTACTCCGGCGAGGTACTTGGCCGGGCGGCGGGTCTAGACAACGGGAACGGCGCAGATGGAGGTCGTAGGCGGCGGGGGCTCCTCCTGGATCCGCGTGACGAGGAGGAAGACGGGATGGCGGCGAGCACGGGAGGTGCAGAACCTTGCACCGGCCACCAGGATAGCAGGGGCGAGCTCCGTTTGTTTCGTGGCAGAGGAGAAAAACAAACAAGGGCGGGAGAGAGTTTAGAGGAGGTAAGAGAGGAAAACAGGGGAGAGGACAAAGGAAGCCGGCGGCGACTCATCTGCTGGGTTTTTGCTGGCGACAAACGGTGCGCGGCCGCGGTCAGGGACGAAGGAGCTGCGTGCGGCCGGACTTGTTCAGGATGCAGGGGCAGAGGCGTGCGAGGCTGTGGCCTCGATCCATCCTGGATCGGGCGCCAACTGGTTACGGGGAAGATCAAGCGTGGGGGGAGGACCGAATGTTGGATCAGGGCGGATGAGACTGGTTGGTTCGGCGCTGAAAACAAAGGGAGTGGCGGCGGCGTGGGGATTGGATGGATGGGACAAGGTCCCTAGAATTTAGGGTTAGGGGCTATATATAGCATGTAGGTGAAAAGAGAGGGATCTGGATCATCGGATCAAAATTCGACAGACGAGAATAAATATGCTAAAGAGTCCAATAAATAAAACATTGATATTTTGTAGATGTTTGGGGATGTTCCCGACCCAACGGTGACGACTCCCCGGGTCGGGTTCGGGACAACTTCCGGGCGCGCGCGAGGAGGACCGCGGGCTAACGAGAGAGATTAGGTTGGGCCTGACGGTGGTAGTGGACTGTGAAGAAGGCCTCAGACTGAGAAAAGAGAAGAGCGAAAGGCCCGGCGACTGTTTCCGGAGACCGAAAACGTCCGACGATTGGCCGGCTATACTGTCGCTATAGTTTAACGGTTGGGCTATCAAACGAACTCCGAACACGATGAAATTTGATAGGCGGTCTTCCTACACTAAAATAAGACCGCACACCAACTTTCATCCCATTCCGAGAACATTTTCTGGCCACTTATGAAATAATATTTCGGACATGCCGCGGGCGCGTGCAAGTGTGGCTGGGCTCAGAACGGACAACAGAAGGAACTGGGGGAACCCGGACGAATGCAGGTTTTGAAAACATGATGATGCAATGCACATTATGACATGATATGGAATGCATGACATGCAAGCAATGACAAGGCAACAACAGCGAATAACCGCAAGACACCTGGCACATCGGTCTCGGGGCGTTACAGATACGTAGCAGCTACTTCGGACTTGTGAAGCGGCTTGTTGATGCCTGCCCCCGGCTTGAGGTTATAAAGCGGTCGGTCTGTATCGAAGGTGCATGGATGGCCTTTGCCCACGTCAAAATGCACTGGGCGAAGATGGATGCCCAGAAGCTAATGACCGAGGGGCCACCTGAGGGCAAGGAGCACCGCCGACCTGAGTTGTATTTTGATGGTGTCCTGGAGGGATCCCGCATTGTTGCGGATCACTGTACGAAAGACACTATCTTTGAATGAATGTATGCGATCTCCCTCTACCTTGTATGGTAAAACAAAGTGTTTATGCAATATAATGCTTGTTGTGTTTTTAAATTTTTACTTCCTGTGCGGCTGTGTCGTATAAAATCTGAGGCTTAACTAGTTGTCGGCTTCTGCCCCCACGTAGGTAGTACGGGGGTGTTCGGGATGGAATCTAAACAATCTTGATCCAATTAGATGGTCCTTGAAGGAGTTGTTTAGCGCGACGAACCAGGCAACCAGACTATGCGGCTGTAACGCCCTCACTTAGCCATAGGAGCGCGACAATAAAAACATGGGCGTAGCCCCTAGTATCCGAACTGGAGTGCTATAAGCACCTAATCGGGAAGTACCAATCCTTCGCGTAATGCGGAAGAAATCTCCAACGATTTGCAACCTCCGAACAGCTGACCGGCTCTCGCCGCATCATGACAGTCAGTTTTCGGCTTTCTCTATTGAGGTGCTCCTTTGGATAAATCAAGGCACAATCGCAGTAGTTCTCCCTTTACTACCTTAGCTGATGTAGCAGAACATAATGTAGCAAGCACAGGAGCCAGGCAACCCAACTATTGACCAAAGACATGATTCGGAGCCAATGCAAATAATGCTAAATTCGGGGTGCTGAACTATACTTATAAAAAGTGTTCGGACTTTTTTTGCCGTGATGTGGGGTGCTATGAAGCCCCTGGCAAGCATCGAGGGTACCAAAGTGTACAGGTGCTACCTGATTGGATTATCCATAGGGGAGCTGGAAAAAAAAGAAAACAGAAAAGGTACAAAGGTAAAAAGTTGGAGTCCTACAGCTCCAGCCGCAAACTATTCTCATTGTAATTTAATTAGTACGCCAAAGCACATTGATACAGGTAGTGCAATAAGCAATAGGGTATTTGACATGCCGAAACCAAGGGAGAGCTGCATGTGGGTCCTGAAAAACAGGTAAAGTTATCGTTAACGGAATCACCTAAAAGTCCCTCATATGTCTGCATTTCTCATCGTCTTGGTGTGTTTATCCTTCAAGAGGACCGATGACCATGCCATCGGATGGTGCCTATGGGATTGAGACCTGAAAAGGAAACAAGTAAAAGTGAAAGTATATGTGTATCCGACGTCGGTTGAGCCGTACTACGGACCACAAGCTAGCCATGCCTCCGCCGATGCCCATAGGATTTTGAGTGCGTAATTATGAATGCGTGGCACGAATGCCACCACTTGATCGGAACTGTGATGGAGGCCAGACTGCTAGTCGAGCTCCTGGCGAGCCGAGCTTTCCTGCAGCAGAGTAGTTCGGACCCTCTTAACGGTGTCCGCGGGCATGGCAGCCGAATTAAGGTTCTGCTTGAGAAGGCCGCTCTGTACTTCTGCTGCTAAGGCAGCTGTGTGCTCTTCTGTACGAAGGGAGCGTTCCGTATTTCCGTTGACTATTATGACGCCATGTGGACCGGGCATCTTGAGCTTGAGATAAGCATAATGCAGTACTGCGTTGAATCGAGCGAACGCGGTTCGTCCGAACAGTGCGTGATAGCCGCTGCGAAAGGGGACGATATCGAAGATTAGCTCCTTGCTTCGGAAGTTGTCCAGAGTTCCGAAGACAACCTCTAGTGTGATTGAGCCCGTACAGCAGGCCTCTACACATGGTATGACTCCTTTGAAGGTAGTCCTGGTGGGCTTGATCCGAGATGGGTTAATGCCCATTTTTCGCGTTGTATCCTAATAGAGCAAATTAAGGCTGCTACCTCCATCCATAAGGACGCGAGTCAGGTGGAACCCATCAATTATTGGGTCTAGGACCAGTGCGGCTGAGCCACTGTGACGGATACTGGTCGGATGATCCCGTCGATCAAAAGTGATCAAAAGTGATCGGGCATGACGACCATGGATTAAATTTTGGGGCGACTGGCTCTATCGTGTAGACGTCCCTGAGCGCACGCTTGCGCTCCCTCTTGGGGATGTGGGTAGCGTATATCATGTTCACCGTTTTGACCTGAGGGGGAAACTTCTTCTGTCCCCCTATGTTCGGTTGATGGGGCTCTTCGTCATCGTCCTCGCTTTGCGATCCCTTTTCCCTATTCTCGGCGTTTAATTTGTCGGCTTGTTTAAAAACCTAGCAATCTCTATTTGTATGATTGGGTGGCTTGTCTGGGGTGCCATGAATCTGGCACAGACGATCGAGTATGCGGTCCAAGCTGGATGGGCCTAAATTGTTCTTTTGGAACGGCTTCTTCCGCTGACCGGACTTAGGGCCCCTGAATCCGGCATCGACTGCCGTGTCCTCGGTGTTATCACTGTTGTTTCGACGCTTTTATCTGTTGCGTTGAGACTTGGCTTTGCTAGTTTTAGCTTCAGGGGTGCCGGCGTCGCTTGCGTTGTTTTTGATACGGGCCAACCAACTGTCCTCGCCCGCACAAAAGCGGGTCATGAGTGCCGTGAGGGCTGCCATGGATTTTGGCTTTTCTTGGCCGAGGTGGCGAGCGAGCCATTCGTCACGGATGCTGTGTTTGAAGGCTGCTAGGGCTTCGGCATTTGGACATCAGCGGCCGGAGGCCGAACATATGTACCTTGGAAGTTATCTAGGAAGGCCTCTTCCAAGTCCTCCCATCTGGCAATAGAATTTGCAGGCAGACTGTTGAGCCAGTGCCGAGCTGCCCCCTTGAGTTTTAAAGGGAGGTATTTGATGGCGTGGAGGTCATCGCCGTGGGCCATATGAATGTGGAGAATGAAGTCTTCGATCCACACCGCAGGGTCTGTGGTTCCATCGTATGATTCTTTATTCACGGGTTTGAACCCTTCCAGGAATTCATGATCCAGGACCTCAGCAGTGAAGCAATGAGGGTGTGCGGCGCCTCTATATCGGGTCATATCACGACGTAGCTCTGATTGAGTCCGTCTGCGCTTTTTGGCCCGCGCATGACTAAGTTTTTCACGTCCGAATAGATGGCCGTCGTCGCGTGTCGATGCACGCCCTCGCGGTCCGAAGATTGATCTAGTATGTCCTGCTTTATTGTTCAGGTTTTGCCGGAGGTCATATGTATGACCGTGGGCTAATTTACCTCTACCTGTGCACTGAGGCGGGGATGGCTAGTGTTCAGCGTGAGTTGCCATTTTGTCTCGGCCACGTGGTGGCCGGTCTGCCGCACTGTACGATAGGGGGATGTATTTCGGCGCCTCCTCGTCAAACTGAGGTAGCAATTTGCGCTTTGGGTAGCTTTTGGTAGGGCGCTTCAGGCCGTATTCTTCGGCTGCTAGGACATCGGTCCATTTATCATTGAGCAGATCTTGGTCAGCTTGAAGCTGTTGCTGCTTTTCTTTCAGGCTCCTTGCAGTGGCGATTAGCTAGCGCTTGAAGCACTCCTGCTCAAGAGGTTCCTCAGGCATGATGAAATCCTCGGTGCCAAGGCTCACCTTGTCCTCGGAGAGCGGAAGGTAATTATCGTCCTCCGAATCATTGTGCGTGGCCTGCTTGCCAGGGCTAGCCTACCCATCTTCCCGTTTATCTTGTTCATTAGCTGTTTCAACGGGGTCTTCGTTGTCTGTGCCACCTTCTGGAGTATTATCTTCTCCTGTGCCGGTGTTATTGTCTTTACTCCAGCGTGACATAGAGCGGCGGCGCTGCCGCCGACTTTTGGACTGTATTTCTGAAGGTTTATCCTTAGCTGGATCTTCCTTGTCCTCGCCGATGTTCTCCTTTTGGTGCATCCACCATGTATACATCATACGAGGAAGTGGTCGTCCAGCGTCCGGTGAACGGTGGGTTCTGGGCCTCCTCTTCTCTGGCATCATCGTCGGCGGCGCTGCCGCCGACGTTTGGACTGTATTTCTGAAGGTTTATCCTCAGCTGGATCTTCCTTGTCCTCGCCGCTGTTCTCCTTTTGGTGCATCCACCATGTATACATCATACGAGGAAGTGGTCGTCCAGCGTCCGGTGAACGGTGGGTTCTGGGCCTCCTCTTCTCTGGCATCATCGTCGGCGGCGCTGCCGCCGACGTTTGGACTGTATTTCTGAAGGTTTATCCTCAGCTGGATCTTCCTTGTCCTCGCCGCTGTTCTCCTTTTGGTGCATCCACCATGTATACATCATACGAGGAAGTGGTCGTCCAGCGTCCGGTGAACGGTGGGTTCTGGGCCTCCTCTTCTCTGGCATCATCGTCGGCGGCGCTGCCGCCGACGTTTGGACTGTATTTCTGAAGGTTTATCCTCAGCTGGATCTTCCTTGTCCTCGCCGCTGTTCTCCTTTTGGTGCATCCACCATGTATACATCATACGAGGAAGTGGTCGTCCAGCGTCCGGTGAACGGTGGGTTCTGGGCCTCCTCTTCTCTGGCATCATCGTCGGCGGCGCTGCCGCCGACGTTTGGACTGTATTTCTGAAGGTTTATCCTCAGCTGGATCTTCCTTGTCCTCGCCGCTGTTCTCCTTTTGGTGCATCCACCATGTATACATCATACGAGGAAGTGGTCGTCCAGCGTCCGGTGAACGGTGGGTTCTGGGCCTCCTCTTCTCTGGCATCATCGTCGGCGGCGCTGCCGCCGACGTTTGGACTGTATTTCTGAAGGTTTATCCTCAGCTGGATCTTCCTTGTCCTCGCCGCTGTTCTCCTTTTGGTGCATCCACCATGTATACATCATACGAGGAAGTGGTCGTCCAGCGTCCGGTGAACGGTGGGTTCTGGGCCTCCTCTTCTCTGGCATCATCGTCGGCGGCGCTGCCGCCGACGTTTGGACTGTATTTCTGAAGGTTTATCCTCAGCTGGATCTTCCTTGTCCTCGCCGCTGTTCTCCTTTTGGTGCATCCACCATGTATACATCATACGAGGAAGTGGTCGTCCAGCGTCCGGTGAACGGTGGGTTCTGGGCCTCCTCTTCTCTGGCATCATCGTCGGCGGCGCTGCCGCCGACGTTTGGACTGTATTTCTGAAGGTTTATCCTCAGCTGGATCTTCCTTGTCCTCGCCGCTGTTCTCCTTTTGGTGCATCCACCATGTATACATCATACAAGGAAGTGGTCGTCCAGCGTCCGGTGAACGGTGGGTTCTGGGCCTCCTCTTCTCCGGCATCGTCGTCCATACCGTCGATGTCTTCGGAGTCGTAATCAAGTTCGCCGGTCAAATCCTTGACCGTGGCTATGAAGTGGGTGGCGGGTGGGAAGCAAAATTCTCCACCTTAGCCCCTAGTTCGAGCCAGATATAGTTCGGCTGTGAGTCCTCCGCGAAGGATAGGTTTTTTAATCAGTTTAGCACATCGCCCAAAGGCGAGTGCTGGAAGATGTCCGCGACGCTGAATTCGAAGATCGACAAACGATCAAGCTCGGCCTCCGCGAGCTCACGTGGTTCGGAACTTACGACCGGAGACGAGTCTGGGGTTCCGCTGACAAAAACGCCATGAGAGGTTAAGTCTATGTGCAGCTCCAACACCGTGGACTCTGTGGCCTCCGTAGTGGGGTTGATCCTCCCGTCCTTGGATGGCGCAGCTTGATATGTCTCCAACGTATCTATAATTTTTGATTGTTCCATGCTATATTATATCCTGTTTTGGACATTATTGGGCTTTATTATACACTTTTATATTATTTTTGGGACTAACCTATTAACCGGAGGCCCAGCCCAGAATTGCTGTTTTTTGCCTATTTTAGGGTTTCGCAGAAAAAGAATATCAATCGGAGTCCAAACGGAATGAAACCTTCGGGAACGTGATTTTTGGAACGAACATGATCCAGAGGACTTGGACCCTACGTCAAGCAATCAACGAGGAAGGCACGATGTAGGGGGCACGCCTACCCCCCAGGCGCGCCCTCCACCCTCGTGGGCCCCACATTGCTCCACCGACGTACTCCTTCCTCCTATATATACCTACGTACCCCCAAACAACCAGATACGGAGCCAAAACCCTAATTCCACCGCCGTAACTTTCTGTATCCACGAGATCCCATCTTGGGGCCTTTTCCGGAGCTCCGCCGGAGGGGGTATTGATCACGGCGGGCTTCTACATCGACACCATAGCCTCTCCGATGAAGTGTGAGTAGTTTACTTCAGACCTACGGGTCCATCGTTATTAGGTAGATGACTTCTTCTCTCTTTTTGGATCTCAATACAAAGTTCTCCCCCTCTCTTGTGGAGATCTATTCGATGTAATCTTCTTTTGCGGTGTGTTTGTTGAGACCGATGAATTGTGGGTTTATGATCAAGTTTATCTATGAACAATATTTGAATCTTCTCTGAATTCTTTTATGTATGATTGGTTATCTTTGCAAGTCTCTTCGAATTATCAGTTTGGTTTGGCCTACTAGATTGATCTTTCTTGCAATGGGAGAAGTGCTTAACTTTGGGTTCAATCTTGCGGTGTCCTTTCCCAGTGACAGTAGGGGCAGCAAGGCACGTATTGTATTGTTGCCATCGAGAATAACAAGATGGGGTTTACATCATACTGCATGAGTTTATCCCTCTACATCATGTCATCTTGCTTAAAGCGTTACTCTGTTCTCTTGAACTTAATACTCTAGATGCATGCTAGATAGCGGTCGATGTGTGGAGTAATAGTAGTAGATGCAGGCAGGAGTCGGTCTACTTGTTTTGGACGTGATGCCTATATACATGATCATACCTAGATATTCTCATAACTATGTTCAATTCTGTCAATTGCTCAACAGTAATTTGTTCACCCACCGTAATACTTATGCTCTCGAGAGAAGCCTCTAGTGAAACCTATGGCCCCCGGGTCTATTTTCCATCATATTAATCTTCCAATAGTTAGTTATTTCCTTTGCCATTTATTTTACTTGCATCTTTATTTCTCTTTATCATAAAAATACCAAAAATATTATCTTATCATATCTATCAGATCTCACTCTCGTAGGTGACCATGAAGGGATTGACAACCCCTTTATCGCGTTGGTTGCGAGGAGTTTATTTGTTTGTGTAGGTGCGAGGGACTCATGCGTGGCCTCCTACTGGATTGATACCTTTGTTCTGAAAAACCGAGGGAAATACTTACGCTGCTCTGCTGCATCACCCTTTCCTCTTCAAGGGAAAACAAACGCAGTGCTCAAGAGGTAGCAAGAAGGATTTTTGGCGCCGTTGCCAGGGAGCCTACGCAAAAGTCAACATACCAAGTACCCATCACAAACCCTTATCTCCCGCATTACATTATTTGCCATTTACCTCTCATTTTCCTCTCCCCCACTTCACCCTTGCCATTTTATTCGCCCTCTCTCTCCATCCTCCCTCTCTTTCTCTATTCGCCTCTTTTTGCCCGTTTCTTGTTTGCTTGTGTGTTGGTTTGCTTGCTTGTCGTTATGGCTAGTCCCCTATCTTCTCCGTTGTCTCCCGAAATTGAAGTTCTTAATTTTAAGCAAAGGGAAGGAGAAAACCTAAAAGATGCTTGGTATAGAATTTGCAATGCTCAAAATAGATCTACCAGGAAGCAATCTACTTATATTCTTCTTCGCAATTTTTATGTAGGTGCTATTCCTTGGCACAGATATGTCCTTGATACCATTACCAGAGGGAACTTCTTGGGTAGCCACACTTTTGATTCCTATACTGCTATGATAGATTTGTTTGGCTCACCCCCTCTTTTGGTTAATGGAACTATGTTAACTTTCGAGCATGTAATGCAAAAACTTGAAATTATTGAAAATAAAGTTGCTACCATAGAGTTAATTGAAAATTTTGATAAAAAGATCCACAACCAAATTACTCAATATGGATCTAAAGTAGGAGTCACTTTGAAAAATATTAAGGAGAAGGAACCCATAGTTAATGAAAGAATAAATCATGATTCCACTAGAATCGATAAACTTGAGGGTATCATTACCAACTTGGGAACCGCTCTTTCTTCCGTAAAGAATACCCCAAGTCCTCCAACTAAAATTTCCAAGCTTATGTATGTTCCTAAAAATAAGGGTGAATCCTCTAGCAAAGAAACTGCGGATCTCAAATCTATAAGTATTCATCCTAATATTTTTACTATCATTAAGGAACCATTTGCTACTAATGATTTTTTCGATTTTGTGCCTAGAAGTTTGATTATTGATAAAAGGAAAGAAACTCCTAAAGGGGATAGATGTCTCATTAAAGAATTACCAACTAAAGATACCTAGATCTATCTTCGCTTTTATGCCTAGCTAGGGGCGTTAAACGATAGCGCTTGTTCGGAGGCAACCCAATTTTATTTTTATTCCTTGCTTTTTGCTCATGTTTAGTAATAAATAATTTATCTAGCCTCTGTTTTGTTTTTGTTCTTTGTGTTTAATTAGTGTTTGTACCAAGTAGAACCGTTGGGAAGACTTGGGGGAAGTCTTTTTAATCTTGCTGTAAAAAACAGAAACTTTAGCGCTCACGAGAACTGCTGCCATTTTTATTTGGAAAGTGCTATTTAGTTAATTCGTTTTGCAGATGATTAATACATAAATTCCTCACGTCCAGGAATTTATTTTAGAATTTTTGGGGTTCCATATCTTGCGTTAGCTACAGATTACTACAGACTGTTCTGTTTTTGACAGATTCTGTTTTTCGTGTGTTGTTTGCTTATTTTGGTGAATCTATGGCAAGTAAAATAGTTTACAAAACATAGAGAAGTTGGAATACAGTAGGTTTAACACCAATATAAATAAATAACGAGTTCATTACAGTACCTTGAAGTGGTGTTTTGTTTTCTTTCGCTAACGGAGCTCACAAGATTTTCTACTTTAAGTTTTTTGTTGTGAAGTTTTCAAGTTTTTGGTAAAGATTTGATGGATTATGGAACAAGGAGTGGCAAGAGCCTAAGCTTGGGGATGCCCATGGAACCCCCAAGATAATCTAAGGACACCTAAAAGCCAAAGCTTGGGGATGCCCTAGAAGGCATCCCCTCTTTCGTCTACTTCTATCGGCAACTTTACTTGGAGCTATATTTTTATTTACCACATGATATGTGTTTTTCTTGGAGAGTCTTGTATTATTTGAGTCTTTATTTTTTATTTTTCCACAATCATCCTTGCTGCACACACCTTTTTGAGAGAGACACTCATGATTCGGAACGTGTTAGAATACTCTATGTGCTTCACTTATATCTTTTGAGTTATATAGTTTTTGCTCTAGTGCTTCACTTATATCTTAGCAAGTTGGTAGATTTGTTTTATAGAAACTTTTGTTCTCTCATGCTTCACTTAGATTATTTTGAGAGTCCTACAAAACAGCATGGTAATTTGCTTTAATTATGTTAGGCTTCAAGATTAATAATAAAATTTTCTTATGAGTGTGTTGAATACTATGAGAAGTTTCAAACTTGATAATTGTTTTGAGATATGGAGATGGTGATATTAGAGTCGTGCTAGTTGAGTAGTTGTGAATTTGAGAAATGCTTGTGTTGAAGTTTGTGATTCCCGTAGCATGCACGTATGGTGAACCGTTATGTTAAGAAGTCAGAGCATGATGTATTTATTGATT